>NC_134820.1:27402823-27585323 GCF_046742065.1 Oratosquilla oratoria | reverse complement strand
TCTAAATAAACAGGTCAGACCGTTTGAATTATTGTGCGCAGCTTCTGACGTCATTAGGCTGGGTACGTTTTCTCTTTGTGATACACTGAAGAAAACTGTGAAACGCCAAGGAAGACAGGAACTATAATATTCTATATATTATATATCATATATATTATATATTCATATATATAGACAGGAACTATAATATTTTATATATATTTATATATATATATTTTATATAATATTTGTCAGAATATAACTAATTGCGTGGAGCGGTGCGAGCGAAGGCAACAACATACCCGAACGACGCACCAGCTTCAACTGACAGCTATAGGACCCGCGAACCCCACTTTGAACAGCCAGGTGACGTTCACGGGCCCGCTGCGCCAACTCCCTCGAAATTCGGTCGGAAGTGGTTAGACCTGTTATTCCTTAGATCTTGACTGAAATGGTTAAGAACTTCTGTGTTCGATAAACGTGGGCTGTCGCAATATTGGGTGTCGATGGTCGGTTAGGTTATGCGTTGCTGTCAGTATTATAAGGCAACGAAAGCCTTCTGAAGTGTCCGTTAGGTCGAGACCTCAGGGTACTTGCAGTACAAATGTACTATAGACAAGTATTGTACATCGGACTTTGGTGAGATTACATTACCTCTCCCAACACGTAGTTGCATGTCGTACAGAGGCGCACCTATGTTAAGGTCAAAACCTCGATGTACGAGACTTCATCGGAGCGATGAAATTAAAAATGTAAATAATGAAGACAGAGACTTTTCAGAATGAGTTCGGTAAAAATTCGAAGTAAAAAAGAAAAGAAAAAAAAAAAATGGCGCACTCAGAATGATGGGATTATAATACCAACAGAACAAAGAGAGATTAAGATGTTTACTGATTCGAAATTCTGACGATTTATGTTTTGAATTCACACACAAACGATTAAAAAAACAAAACAAAAAAACTACAAGTATAAAAGTAATTGGTATCCTAGGGGTGATCAAATATAATCCCAACAAACAACGCATATTTATATATTTTTTCAAAGTAAATAAAGTTCAACACTGACAGTTATTCGAAATATTGACGAACTATATTTTTTCGTTTTACAAAAACTTTTACAAAAATGATTTGTAATGAGTATACCATCATGCGGCACCACTTACTCGTTGAACTTGGATTAAATATAATTTCATATTCACCGAAAACATGAAATTGAGGTGGAAAGTGGGAAACTCCTTGTATGGCAAGGCCAAGTAGTTGGGGAAAGCAGCTGGATATATATATGTATATATATATATATATATATATATATATATATATATATATGTATATATATATATATATATATATTTTAAGGCCGATGTTTGGGTCGCCTCCCCGCCTGGCCATGGCTGTCGGGAACCAACGCAAGAAGCACAGAGCTGGTCCCAGGAATCGAACTCGTGACCACCCGCTCATGAGTCCGACACGGTATCCCTTGTTTCCCTGTCTCTTTCCCTCTTTTCCCCACCGTCTTTTTCCATCTGTCTGTCGGTCTTCGACTGTGAATCTGTCATTTTTTCACGTTTGAAAGCATGGTACCTTTCTATTTCACCCTTTCAACACAGTGATATATTAAAAAGAATTAGATCTCATGTAAAACCAGACGATTTTATGCAACTAGGAGGTCGGGGGACAGTCCTGAAGGAAATGGCTTTGGATCGTGACCCTTTGCGGAACAGTCCGATCCCCTGGTAGACGAGAATAACATGTTATCCGCCAGAACAAAGCCGTTGGAGTGTGTCAGTGTTAAAGGGGTTAATCTGCTTTCTATGATATCCTCATCCGTTTCCATCTACACTTGCTTATCCAACTTATCATCGTCTCGATTTTTTTTTTTAAGTTTTTGTGTGTGTGTGTGTTCGTGATGCATCTATTTCTGGCTCCTTCATTCGCTTTGCTTGTCCCTATTTCTCCCACTTCCCGTTCCAGGTAGACTGGGGTGACCCCCAGAAGGCTGCTTGGGTCTTGCCACCAGCCTCCTTGATGCAGAAGGCCGCTTCCGAAGTCCCCTTTTGACCTCGGTAGTTTTTGGATACTGTGTAGTGTCTCCAGGTTCTCCTTCTCTCCTTAACCCACTTTTCTTGTTTGATCTTCGCGCGACTTTCATTCTTTCATTATTTATTTTTTATTTTGTTTATTTATTTATTTATTTATTTTTGCAGAGGAAGGGACGGAAGGAGAGACATGGGAACGGAGAGAGAGAGAGAGACAGGGGAACGGAGAGAGACAGGGTGACGGAGAGAGAGAGACAGGTGGGCGGAGAGAGAGGCAGGGGGACGGAGAGAGAGAGACAGGGGGACGGAGAGAGAGACAGGGGGACGGAGAGAGAGACAGGGGGACGGAGAGAGAGACAGGGGGACGGAGAGAGAGGCAGGGGGACGGAGAGAGAGACAGGGGGACGGAGAGAGAGGCAGGGGGACGGAGGGAGAGAGACGGGGGGGACGGAGGGAGAGAGACGGGGGGGGATGGAGGGGGAGAGACGGGGGCGACGGAGGAGGAGAGACGGGGGTGACGGAGGGTGAGAGACGGGGGTGACGGTGGGAGAGACAGGGGTGACGGAGGGAGAGAGACGGGGGGGACGGAGGGAGAGACAGGGGTGACGGAGGGAGAGAGACGGGGGGGACGGAGGGAGAGAGACGGGGGTGACGGAGGGAGAGACAGGGGTGACGGAGGGAGAGAGATGGGGTGACGGAGGGAGAGAGACGGGGTGACGGAGGGAGAGAGACAGGGGACGGAGGGAGAGGGGGGGAGACAGAAAGACGGAAAGAGAGAGAGATAGAGAAGGGGGGGCTTCGACAGTCCTCCCTCTCCTACTTTTCCTTTTTCTTTCTCCCCCCCCCCTAAAGTTTCTTCTGTTTTTCTGTTTGTCAGGCGTGTGATGAAGAATACTCCCCAACCCTATCACAAGTCCAAGGCCTTGGGGGCAATGGGGACGTGGCTGGGAAGTATCTGCTTACACAGTAATGTTTACAGAGGACGTGGAAGGCGCAAAGAGGAACTTCCAATCACCTGCTGGGTGCGTCTTCGCACACAAACATGCACTCGCGTGGGTTCCCGTGTTCAGGCCGCGCTCACGGCGTGAAAGGCTTTCGCTGATGCAACTCGTCATTATCTAACATGCACTCGCGTGGGTTCCCGTGTTCAGGCCGCGCTCACGGCGTGAAAAGCTTTCGCTGATGCAACCCGTCATTATCTAACATGCACTCGCGTGGGTTCCCGTGTTCAGGCCGCGCTCACGGCGTGAAAGGCTTTCGCTGATGCAATCCGTCATTATCTTCCCTTGAGCAAGTGTATGGAGTATACATGGTAACAATAATAAAGACAAATTAAACTCGATTGAAAACGATACCTCACTCCCGGAACTAGTCCGAATAATCAAAACAGAAGTTATCGGAGCTGAGCAGTGATGGAACTGAAGAGAATTTGGCAAATGCAGGAAACTCATCAATGTAGACAATGTGTGCCCAAGCAAAGCAATTTGGTGGAGAGGGAGCGAGGTGAGACCAGATCTACCATACTCTAATCAAGTTTGAAAGCAGACAAGAACTTGGCAGTTCATCTGCAGTAACTAGGATTTCTAAGGGGACAATATAACGCTGAAGAGGATATGCTCTCCCCCTCCGAACCCCCTCCACATCCACACTTGTTTTGAGTCTGCATTAGGAAAATCAAATAAGGCCTACCTCTGCAGAGGTAGGTAGGTCTCACCCTGGTGGACTTAAGGGGGAGAGAGAAGGAAGAGGGAGAGAAAGACGGAGGAAGAGACAGGGAGAGGGAGAGGGGGGAGGCACAAAGACTGAGAGAGGGGGAGGAGACAGAAAGACGGAGAGATAGGGGGAGACAAAGACGGAGAGAGGTGGGAGACAAAGACGGAGAGAGGGAGGGGGGATAAAAAGACGGAGAGACAGAGGGAGGAGACAGAGACGGAGAGAGGGGGGGGGAGAGACAGACGGAGAGAGAGGAGACCGAAGGGGGAGACGGAGAGAGGGACAAGACAAAGACGGGGGGAGACAGAGACGGAGAGAGAGAGGGGGAGACAAAGACGGAGAGAGGGGGAGGGAGACGGAAAGACGTAGAGAGGGATATAGAAAGGTGTAGAGAGAGATAGAAAGACGTAGGGAGAGAGAGAGTGAGACGGAAAGACGTAGAAAGAGAGAGCGAGACAGAAAGACGTAGAGGGAGACAGAAAGACGTAAAGAGAGACAGAAAGACGTAGAGAGAGAGAGAGACAAAGACGTAGAGAGAGGGAGACAGAAAGACATAGAAGGAGAGGGATAGGGAGACCGAAAGACCTAGAGAGAGGAAGACGGAAAGACATAGAGAGAGAGGGAGACAGAAAGACGTAGAGAGAGAGGAAGACGGAAATACGTAGAGAGAGAGGGAGACAGAAAGACGTAGAGAGAGAGAGAGAGGAGACAGAAAGAGAAGGAGACGGAAAGACCGAGAGAGAGGGAGACGGAAAGGGAGAGAGGTAGAGAGATACATAGAGCCACAGTACCTCAATGGCATCCCGGCGGATGGATGACAGGAGGCGAAGGAGTGCCACAACACCGAAACCTCGCATCACGCCACTCGTCAGTGCAGCATCAGTAATTCAGTTACGACCAAAACCGTACTACTCCGTCGTTCTACAGCTACAAAACAACGTTCCGAACCAACCCCGATGACCCTCTGTCGCGTTGGGTCGGTTTATCCGATGGGAGGGGAGAAAATGAGCCGTTTATTTCGGATAACGTAATTCTGTGCCGTGAAGGGGAGAGACTGAAGAGTTCTGTGTTGGGTCGCCTTTCTCTCTTCATCAAGTTCCAATTGAAAGCATCAGTGGTGGTGGTGATGCTCCCAGGGACATGACGCTTCTGGATAGCTATCCCGTGAGACTGGGGATCCCCCTATTACAGGCGCGGGAGGGACCATATGTCGTCTGTGTATGAGATCGTTCCAACAGTGTAACTACACGTGTGGGGGCGACAGCCCTCGTGGCATATTGCAGTCCCGCGAAACTGTGCAACAGAATCGTTGCACAGAAGCTCTGCACAATGCAATAACGACTTAGCAATCAACGACTGCCACTGGAACGACTGACGTGCAACGCCTACAAAGATTTTTAGTGAACGATTAAAATGGCTATTTTTATTGAAGAGTAGTATGATTGCTGGGAACGGTGGTGGTAGTAGTAGTAGTAGTAGTAGTAGTAGTAACCCGTCAACTTAATTTTAACATGCTAACGTGCTCGGCCATCATGACTGTGGTTGAGGTTAAGTTGGATATCAAAAGTCATGTTCATTCGAGCTGAATCACAGTGACCTGTCAACTTAATTTTAACATGCTAAAGTGCTCGGCCATCATGACTGTGGTTGAGCTTAAGTTGAATATCAAAAGCTATGTTCATTTCGATCTGAGTCACAGTGACCTGTGAACTTAATTTTAACGTGCTAAAGTACTCGGACATTATGAGTGTGGTTGAGTTTATCGGAAGTCATGTTCATTTTGAACTGAGCGACAGTGACCTGTCAGCTTGATTTTAACATACTCAGTCATTAAGACTCTGGTTGAGGATAAGTTGAATATGAAAAGTCATGTTCATATCGAACTGAGTCACAATGACCTGTCAATTTGATTTTAACATGCTAAAATGCTTGGCCATTATGACTGTGGTTGAGCCTAAGTTGAATATCAAAAGTGTCGATTTTGGCCAAAATCACTGGGTATACCCCTTGCAGTTTTTTGGGTTCATTTTGGTCACCTGGTCCGATTTACCCACTATCTCGGCCACAGGTCGAGATGGGCCTGGGCTCCTGTGGGATCCATTTGGACAACGATCAGGCCAACGGTACGGGCGCCAGAGTCCCAGAAGCTAAAAACAGGAGAAAAGCCCCCCCTCGCCTACCCAACTTTGTGAGGGGGGGGGGTCTACGGCCACGTCCTTGGGCCCAGGCTCCTTGCATTCACATCGCCGTCCACTGTGGTCGACTCTCTCCCTCTGTGCTAAGTTTGGGTCAAATCGGTCACCTGTCGATTTTGGTCAAAATCCCGCAGGTGATCTCGTGACCCTTGACTTGTGGGTGAGATAGTGATAAAATTGGAGCCAGTGGCCAAAATGACCTCAAAATGTCAGTGTTTACCCAGGGATTTTTTACCAAAATGGCGAGGTCGGCCAATCTGACCCAATCTTTGAGGTACCAGGGACCAAGGGCGTGTGCGTAGGGCCCAGCCAAATTTGAGGTTCTGTTTGGATTTTTGTCTTTCCTCCTCTGGCGACCACGCCTTTGGCCTGAGTGGTCTCCAATTCATACCCGGAGGTGGTCTCGTGACCCTTGACTTGTGGGTGAGATAGTGGTAAATCGGAGCCAGGTCGGCCAATCTGACCCAATCTTACCCCAGAGCGAGAGGGACATGCACTGAGCACTTTGAGGTACATGTGAGGTACCAGGGACCAAGGGTGTGTACGTAGGGCCCAGCCAAATTTGAGGTTCTGTTTGGATTTTTGTCTTTCCTCAAGCGACAACGCCTTTGGCCTGAGTGGTCTCCAATTCATAACCAGAGGTGGTCTCGTGACCCTTGACTTGTTGGTGAGAGAGTGGTAAAATCAGAGCCAGTGGCCAAAATCACAAAAATGGCCAGGTCGGCCGATCTGACCACCATGACTGTAGATTAGCTTAAGTTGAATAGGAAAAGTCATGTTTATTTCGTCCTGAGTCACAGTGAGCGTCGAAAATAATTTTACCATGGTAAAATTCTCGACCACCATTACTGTAGATTAGCTTAAGTTGAATAGGAAAAGTCATGTTCATTTCGATGTGTCACAGTAAGCGTCGAAAACAATTTTAACATGGTAAAATTGTCGACCACCATAACTGCAGATTAGCTTAAGTTGAATAGGAAATGTCATGTCCATTTCCACCTGAGTAACAGTGAGCATTGAAATAAATTTTAACATGGTAAAATTCTCGACCATCATGACTGTAGATTAGCTTAAGTTGAATAGGAAAAGTCATATTTATTTCGATCTGAGTCACAGTGAGCTGTCAAGACAATTTTAACATGGTAAAATTCTCGACAATCATGACTGTAGATTAGCTTAAGTTGAATAGGAAAAGTCATGTTAATTTCGTCCTGAGTGACAGTGAGCGTTGAAATTAATTTTAACATGGTAAAATTCTCGACCATCATGACTGTAGATTAGCTTAAGTTGAATAGGAAAGGTCATGTTCATTTCGACCTGAGTGACAGTGAGCGTTGAAATTAATTTTAACATGGTAAAATTCTCGACCATCATGACTGTATATTAGCATAAGTTGAATAGGAAAAGTCATGTTCATTTTAACCTGTGTCACAGTGAGCGTCGAAAATAATTTTAACATGGTAAAATTCTCGACCACCATGACTTTAGATTAGCTTAAGTTGAATAGGAAAACTCATGTTCATTTCGTCCTGAGTCACAGTGAGCGTCGAAAATAATTTTAACATGGTAAAATTCTCGACCACCATGACTGTAGATTAGCTTAAGTTGAATAGGAAAAGTCATGTTCATTTCGTCCTGAGTCACAGTGAGCGTCGAAAATAATTTAACATGGTAAAAGTCAATTTTTTTTACCATGGTAAAATTCTCGACCACCATGACTGTAGACTAGCTTAGATTGAATAGGAAAAGACATGTTCATTTCGTCCTGAGTCACGGTGAGCGTCGAAAATAATTTGAACATGGTAAAATTCTCGACCACCATGACTGTAGATTAGGTTAAGTTGAATGGGAAAAGTCATGTTCATTTCGTCCTGAGTCACAGTGAGCGTTGAAATTAGTTTTAACATGTTAAATTCTCGACCATCATGACTGAAGGTTAGCCTAGGTTGAATAGGAAAGGTCATGTTCTTTTCGACCTGAGTGACAGTGAGCGTTTAAATTAATTTTGACATGGTAAAATTCTCGACCATCATGATTGTAGATTAGCATAAGTTGAATAGGAAAAGTCATGTTCATTTCAACCTGAGTCACAATGAGCGTCGAAAATAATTTTAACATGGTAAAATTCTCGACCACCATGACTGTAGATTAGCTTAAGTTGAATAGGAAAAGTCATGTTCATTTCGTACTGAGTCACAGTGAGCGTTGAAGTTAGTTTTAACATGGTAAAATTCTCGACCATCATGACTGTAGATTAGCCTAAGTTGAATAGGAAAAGTCATGTTCATTTCGACCTGAGTGACAGTGAGCGTTGAAATTAATTTTAACATGGTAAAATTCTCGACCATCATGACTGTAGATTAGCATAAGTTGAATAGGAAAAGTCATGTTCATTTCGACCTGAGTCACAGTGAGCGTCGAAAATAATTTTAACATGGTAAAATTCTCGACCACCATGACTGTAGATTAGCTTAAGTTGAATAGGAAAAGTCATGTTCATTTCGTCCTGAGTCACAGTGAGCGTCGAAAATAATTTTAACATGGTAAAATTCTCGACCACCATGACTGTAGATTAGCTTAAGTTGAATGGGAAAAGTCATGTTCATTTCGTCCTGAGTCACTGTGAGCGTCGAAAATAATTTTAACATGGTAAAAGTCAATTTTTTTTTACCATGATAAAATTCTCGACCACCATGACTGTAGATTAGCTTAAGTTGAATAGGAAAGGACATGTTCATTTCGTCCTGAGTCATGGTGATCGTCCAAAATAATTTTAACATGGTAAAATTCTCGACCACCATGACTGTAAATTAGCTTAAGTTGAATAGGGAAAGTCATGTTCATTTCGTCCTGAGTCACAGTGAGCGTTGAAATTAGTTTTAACATTGTAAAATTGTCGACCATCATGACTGAAGATTAGCCTAGGTTGAATAGGAAAGGTCATGTTCTTTTCGACCTGAGTGACAGTGAGCGTTTAAATTAATTTTGACATGGTAAAATTCTCGACCATCATGATTGTAGATTAGCATAAGTTGAATAGGAAAAGTCATGTTCATTTCAACCTGAGTCACAATGAGCGTCGAAAATAATTTTAACATGGTAAAATTCTCGACCACCATGACTGTAGATTAGCTTAAGTTGAATAGGAAAGGTCATGTTCATTTCGTCCTGAGTCACAGTGAACGTCGAAAAATTATTTTAACATGGTAAAATTGTCGACCACCATAACTGCAGATTAGCTTAAGTTGAATATAAAATGTCATGTCCATTTCCACCTGAGTAACAGTGAGCATTGAAATAAATTTTAACATGGTAAAATTCTCGACCATCATGACTGTAGATTAGCTTAAGTTGAATAAGAAAAGTCATATTCATTTCGATCTGAGTCACAGTGAGCTGTCAAGACAATTTTAACATGGTAAAATTCTCGACCATCATGACTGGAGATTAGCTTAATTTGAATAGGAAAAGTCATGTTAATTTCGTCCTGAGTCAAAGTGAGCGTTGAAATTAATTTTAACATGGTAAAATTCTGGACCATCATGACTGTAGATTAACTTAAGTTGAATAGGAAAGGTCATGTTCATTTCGACCTGAGTGACAGTGAGCGTTTAAATTAATCTTAACATGGTAAAATTATCGAACATCATGACTGTAGATTAGCATAAGTTGAATAGGAAAAGTCATGTTCATTTCGTCCTGAGTCACAGTGAGCGTCGAAAATAATTTTAACATGGTAAAATTCTCGACCACCATGACTGTAGATTAGCTTAAGTTGAATGGGAAAAGTCATGTTCATTTCGTCCTGAGTCACAGTGAGCGTCGAAAATAATTTTAACATGGTAAAAGTCAATTTTTTTTTACCATGGTAAAATTCTTGACCACCATGACTGTAGATTAGCTTAGGTTGAATAGGAAATGACATGTTCATTTCGTCCTTAGTCACGGTGAGCGTCCAATATAATTTTAACATGGTAAAATTCTCGACCACCATGACTGTAGATTAGGTTAAGTTGAATGGGAAAAGTCATGTTCATTTCGTCCTGAGTCACAGTGAGCGTTGAAATTAGTTTTAACATGTTAAATTCTCGACCATCATGACTGAAGGTTAGCCTAGGTTGAATAGGAAAGGTCATGTTCTTTTCGACCTGAGTGACAGTGAGCGTTTAAATTAATTTTGACATGGTAAAATTCTCTACCATCATGATTGTAGATTAGCATAAGTTGAATAGGAAAAGTCATGTTCATTTCAACCTGAGTCACAGTGAGCGTCGAAAATAATTTTAACATGGTAAAATTCTCGACCACCATGACTGTAGATTAGCTTAAGTTGAATGGGAAAAGTCATGTTCATTTTGTTTCTGAGTCACCGTGAGCGTCGAAAATAATTTAACATGGTAAAAGTCAATTTTATTTTACCATGGTAAAATTCTCGACCACCATGACTGTAGATTAGCTTAGATTGAATAGGAAAAGGCATGCTCATTTCGTCCTGAGTCACGGTGAGCGTCGAAAATAATTTTAACATGGTAAAATTCTCGACCACCATGACTGTAGATTAGGTTAAGTTGAATGGGAAAAGTCATGTTCATTTCGTCCTGAGTCACATTGAGCGTTGAAATCAATTTTAACATGTTAAATTCTCGACCATCATGACTGAAGGTTAGCCTAAGTTGAATAGGAAAGGTCATGTTCATTTCGACCTGAGTGACAGTGAGCGTTTAAATTAATTTTAACTTTGTACAATTCTCGACCATCATGATTGTAGATTAGCATAAGTTGAATAGGAAAAGTCATGTTCATTTCAACCTGAGTCACAGTGAGCGTCGAAAATAATTTTAACATGGTAAAATTCTCGACCACCATGACTGTAGATTAGCTTAGATTGAATAGGAAAAGACATGTTCATTTCGTCCTGAGTCACGGTGAGCGTCGAAAATAATTTTAACATGGTAAAATTCTCGACCACCATGACTGTAGATTAGGTTAAGTTGAATGGGAAAAGTCATGTTCATTTCGTCCTGAGTCACATTGAGCGTTGAAATAAATTTTAACATGTTAAATTCTCGACCATCATGACTGAAGGTTAGTCTAAGTTGAATAGGAAAGGTCATGTTCATTTCGACCTGAGTCACAGTGAGCGTTTAAATTAATTTTAACATGGTAGAATTCTCGACCATCATGATTGTAGAGTAGCATAAGTTGAATAGGAAAAGTCATGTTCATTTCAACCTGAGTCACAGTGAGCGTCGAAAATAATTTTAACATGGTAAAATTCTCGACCACCATGACTGTAGATTAGCTTAAGTTGAATGGGAAAAGTCATGTTCATTTCGACCTGAGTCACAGTGAGCGTCGAAAATAATTTTAACATGGTAGAATTCTCCACCACCATGACTGTAGATTAGCTTAAGTTGAATGGGAAAAGTCATGTTCATTTCGTCCTGCGTCACAGTGAGCTGTGAAGACATTTTTACCATGGTAAAATTCTCGACCACCATGACTGTAGATTAGCTTAAGTTAAAAAGGAAAAGTCATGTTCATTTCGACCTGAGTGACAGTGAGCATTTAAAATAATTTTAACATGGTTAAATACTCGAGCACCATGACTGTAGATTAGCTTAAGTTGAATAGGAAAAGTCATATTCATTTCGTCCTAAGTCACAGTAAGCTGTCAACACAATTTCAACATGGTAAAATTCTCGACCATCATGACTGTAGATTAGTTTAAGTTGAATAGGGAAAGTCATGTTCATTTCATCCTGAGACACATTGAGCGTTGAAATTAGTTTTAACATGGTAAAATTCTCGACCATCATGACTGAAGATTAGCTTAAGTTGAATAGGAAAGGTCATGTTCATTTCGACCTAAGTGACAGTGAGCGTTGAAATCAATTTTAACATGGTAAAATTCTCGACCATCATGACTGTAGATTAGCATAAGTTGAATAGGAAAAGTCATGTTCATTTCGTCCTGAGTCACAGTGAGCGTCGAAAATAATTTTAACATTGTAAAGTTCTCGACCACCATGGCTGTAGATTAGGTTAAGTTGAATGGGAAAAGTCATGTTCATTTCGTCCTGAGTCACAGTGAGCGTTGAAATAAATTTTAACATGTTAAATTCTCGACCATCATGACTGAAGGTTAGCCTAAATTGAATAGGAAAGGTTATGTTCATTTCGACCTGAGTGACAGTGAGCGTTTAAATTGATTTTAACATGGTAAAATTCTCGACCATCATGATTGTAGATTAGCATAAGTTGAATAGGAAAAGTCATGTTCATTTCAACCTGAGTCACAGTGAGCGTCTAAAATAATTTTAACATGGTAAAATTATCGACCACCATGACTGTAGATTAGCTAAAGTTGAATAGGAAAAGTCATGTGTATTTCGACCTGAGTCACAGTGAGCATCGAAAATAATTTTAACATGGTAAAATTCTCGACCACCATGACTGTAGATTAGCTTAAGTTGAATGGGAAAAGTCATGTTCATTTCGTCCTGAGTCACAGTGAGCTGTGAAGACATTTTTACCATGGTAAAATTCTCGACCACCATGACTGTAGATTAGCTTAAGTTGAATAGGAAAAGTCATGTTCATTTCGACCTGAGTGACAGTGAGCGTTTAAAATAATTTTAACATGGTAAAATTCTCGAGCACCATGACTGTGGATTAGCTTAAGTTGAATAGGAAAAGTCATATTCATTTCGTCCTAAGTCACAGTAAGCTGTCAACACAATTTCAACATGGTAAAATTCTCGACCATCATGACTGTAGATTAGTTTAAGTTGAATAGGAAAAGTCATGTTCATTTCGACCTGAGTCACAGTGAGCGTTGAAATTAGTTTTAACATGGTAAAATTCTCGACCATCATGACTGTAGATTAGCTTAAGTTGAATAGGAAAGGTCATCTTCATTTCGACCTGAGTCACAGTGAGCGTTGAAATCAATTTTAACATTGTAAAATTCTCGACCATCATGACTGTAGATTAGCATAAGTTGAATAGGAAAAGTCATGTTCATTTCGTCCTGAGTCACAGTGAGCGTCGAAAATAATTTTAACATTGTAAAGTTCTCGACCACCATGGCTGTAGATTAGGTTAAGTTCAATGGGAAAAGTCCTGTTCATTTCGTCCTGCGTCACAGTGAACTGTGAAGACATTTTTACCATGGTAAAATTCTCGACCACCATGACAGTAGATTAGCTTAAGTTGAATAGGAAAAGTCATGTTCATTTCGGCCTGAGTGACAGTGAGCGTTTAAAATAATTTTAACATGGTAAAATTCTCGAGCACCATGACTGTAGATTAGCCCAAGTTGAATAGGAAAAGTCAAATTCATTTCGTCCTAAGTCACAGTGAGCTGTCAACACCATTTCAACAGTTCTGTTTGAGCTTTCTCTATAGCTGCTTTTTCCTTTTTAAATGACTCACATTCTTTATATCTAGCACTATGATTTCCCTTACAATTTATACATAATGTAGGATTAGAACAATCATCTTCATGTTTTTGTAATGAACAGATTGCACATAGCTGGTCATTTGTGCATACCTTTGATGAGTGACAATAACCAAAACACTTGAAGCATTGTAGTGGTCTATGCTTAAAAGTTCTGACATGAAATCTTTCTCTGTCAATGTATATATATTCTGGAATTTGATAATTTTTAAATGTAAAAATAATCATTTTTGACTTTGGTACCTTGAAAAATGTCCAAATTTTATCATCACACATTTCAAGAAGTTCCACATCAGACAGGTCATATAAATCTTGACTGAAGACTACTCCCTTGGTATAACTAAAATTATAGTGTGGTTTCTCCTTTGAATACTGGGTGAAAAGGCCCAAGGTTGGACGGATGCCACAACCACGCCCTTTGGCTAAGGCTGTTCATGTCTACCTTCCTTTGTACTTTGTCCGACTCTCTACCTGTGAGGCAAGTTTGGACCAAATCGGTCACCTTCGGATTTCTGGCAAAATTCGTATGGTTTCTCCTTTGAGATTTTTTGGATTTTGGGTCATTTTGGTCACCTGCACAGATTTACCCGCCATATCACCCACAGGTCGAGGGCGTCCACGGGTGCCGTGGAGTCCAATTTGACACCACTCGGGGATACGGTATGGGTGCCACAGGCCCATAAGTGAATACTAGGTGAAAAGGCCCAAGTTTGGAGAGGTGCCACCGCCACGTCCTTGGGCTAAGGCTGTTCATACATACCTTGCTTTGTACTTTGTCCGCTTCTCTACCTGTGAGGCAAGTTTGGACCAAATCGGTCACCTTCGGATTTTGGGCAAAATTCGTTTGGTCTCTCCTTTGAGATTTTTTTGATTTTGGGTCATTTTGGTCACCTGCTCAGATTTACCCGCCATATCACCCACAGGTCGAGGGCGTCCACGGGTGCCGTGGAGTCCAATTTGACACCACTCAGGGATACGGTATGGGTGCCACAGGCCCATAAGTGAATACTAGGTGAAAAGGGCAAAGTTTGGAAGGGTGCCACTGCCACGCCCTTGGGCTAAGGCTGTTCATACTTACAGGTCGAGGGCGTCCACGGGTGCCGTGGAGTCCAATTTGACACCACTGAGGGATACGGTATGGGTACCACAAGCCCATAAGTGAAAATTAGGTGAAAAGGCCCAACTTTGGTGGGGCGGCACCACCACGCCCTTCAGCTAAGGCGTGGTGGTGGCACGCCTCTCTACATGTGAGGCAAGTTTGGATCAAATCGGTCACCTTCGGATTTTGGGCAAAATTCGTATGGTCACCTGCTCAGATTTATCCGCCATATCACCCACAGGTCGAGGGCGTCCACGGGTGCCGTGTAGTCCAATTTGACACCACTCAGTGATACGGTATGGGTGCCACAGGCCCATAAGTGAAGACTAGTTGAAATAGGCCTAAGTTTGGAAGGGTGCCACCGCCACGCCCTTTGGCTAAGGCTGTTCATGTCTACCTTTCTTAGTACTTTGTCCGACTCTCTACCTGTGAGGCAAGTTTGGACCAAATCGGTCACCTTCGGATTTTGGGCAAAATTCGTATGGTTTCTCCTTTGAGATTTTTTGGATTTTGGGTCATTTTGGTCACCTGCTCAGATTTACCCGCCATATCACCCACAGGTCGAGGGCGTCCACGGGTGCCGTGGAGTCCAATTTGACACCACTCAGGGATACGGTATGGGTGCCACAGGCCCATAAGTGAATACTAGGTGAAAAGGCCCAAGTTTGGAGGGGTGCCACCACCACGCCCTTGAGCTAAGGCTGTTCATACCTACCTTGCTTTGTACTTTGTCCGCCTTCCTACCTGTGAGGCAAGTTTGGACCGAATCGGTCACCTTCGGATTTTGGACCAAATTCGTATGGTTTCTCCTTTGAGATTTTTTGGATTTTGGGTCATTTTGGTCACCTGCTCAGATTCACCGGCCATATCACTCACAGGTCGAGGGCGTCCACGGGTGCCGTGGAGTCCAATTTGACAACACTCAGGGATACGTAATTGGTGCAACAAGCCCATAAGAGAATACTTGGTCATAAGGACCAAGTTTGGAGGGGTGCCACCACCACGCCCTTGAGCTAAGGCTGCTCATACCTACCTTGATTTGTACTTTGTCCGACTCTCTACATGTGAGGCAAGTTTGGATCAAATCGGTCACCTTCGGATTTTGGGCAAAATTGGTATGGTTTCTCCTTTGAGATTTTTTGGATTTTGGGTCATTTTGGTCACCTGCACAGATTTACCCGCCATATCACCCACAGGTCGAGGGCGTCCACAGGTGCCATGGAGTCCAGTTTGACACCACTCAGGGATACGGTATGGGTGCCACAGGCCCATAAGTGAATACTAGGTGAAAAGGCCCAAGTTTGGAAGGGTGCCACCGCCACGCCCTTGGGCTAAGGCTGTTCATACTTACCTTGCTTTGTACTTTGTCCGCCTCTCTACATGTGAGGCAAGTTTGGATCAAATCGGTCACCTTCGGATTTTGGGCAAAATTCGTATGGTTTCTCCTTTGAGATTTTTTGGATTTTGGGTCATTTTGGTCACCTGCACAGATTTACCCGCCATATCACCCACAGGTCGAGGGCGTCCACGGGTGCCGTGGAGTCCAATTTGACACCACTCGGGGATACGGTATGGGTGCCACAGGCCCATAAGTGAATACTAGGTGAAAAGGCCCAAGTTTGGAGAGGTGCCACCGCCACGTCCTTGGGCTAAGGCTGTTCATACCTACCTTGCTTTGTACTTTGTCCGCCTCTCTACCTGTGAGGCACGTTTGGACCAAATCAGTCACCTACGGATTTTGGGCAAAATTCGTATGGTTTCTCCTTTGAGATTTTTTGGATTTTGGGTCATTTTGGTCACCTGCACAGATTTACTCGCCATATCACCCACAGGTCGAGGGCGTCCACGGGTGCCGTGGAGTCCAATTTGACACCACTCGGGGATACGGTATGGGTGCCACAAGCCCATAAGTGAATACTAGGTGAAAAGGCCCAAGTTTGGAGAGGTGCCACCACCACGCCCTTGAGCTAAGGCTGCTTATACCTATCTTGATTTGTACTTTGTCAGCCTCTCTACATGTGAGGTAAGTTTGGATGAAATCGGTCACCTTCGGATTTTGGGCAAAATTCGTATGGTTTCTCCTTTGAGATTTTTTGGATTTTGGGTCATTTTGGTCACCTGCTCCGATTTACCCGCCATATCACCCACAGGTCGAGGGCGTCCACGGGTGCCGTGGAGTCCAATTTGACACCACTCAGGGATACGGTATGGGTGCCACAAGCCCATAAGTGAATACTAGGTGAAAAGGCCCAAGTTTGGAGGGGTGCCACCACCACGCCCTTGAGCTAAGGCTGCTCATACCTACCTTGCTTTGTACTTTGTCCGCCTCTCTACCTGTGAGGCACGTTTGGACCAAATCGGTCACCTTCGGATTTTGGGCAAAATTCGTATGGTTTCTCCTTTGAGATTTTTTGGATTTTGGGTCATTTTGGTCACCTGCACAGATTTACCCGCCATATCACCCACAGGTCGAGGGCGTCCACGGGTGCCGTGGAGTCCAATTTGACACCACTCAGGGATACGGTATGGGTGCCACAGGCCCATAAGTGAATACTAGGTGAAAAGGCCCAAGTTTGGAAGGGTGCCACCGCCACGCCCTTTGGCTAAGGCTGTTCATACTTACCTTGCTTTGTACTTTGTCCGCCTCTCTACCTGTGAGGCACGTTTGGACCAAATCGGTCACCTTCGGATTTTGGGCAAAATTGGTATGGTTTCTCCTTTGAGATTTTTTGGATTTTGGGTCATTTTGGTCACCTGCTCCGATTTACCCGCCATATCACCCACAGGTCGAGGGCGTCCACGGGTGCCGTGGAGTCCAATTTGACACCACTCGGGGATACGGTATGGGTGCCACAGGCCCATAAGTGAATACTAGGTGAAAAGGCCCAAGTTTGGAGGGGTGCCACCACCACGCCCTTGAGCTAAGGCTGCTCATACCTACCTTGCTTTGTACTTTGTCCGCCTCTCTACATGTGAGGCAAGTTTGGACCAAATCGGTCACCTTCGGATTTCTGGCAAAATTCGTATGGTTTCTCCTTTGAGATTTTTTGGATTTTGGGTCATTTTGGTCACCTGCTCCGATTTACCCGCCATATCACCCACAGGTCGAGGGCGTCCACAGGTGCCGTGGAGTCCAATTTGACACCACTCAGGGATACGGTATGGGTGCCACAGGCCCATAAGTGAATACTAGGTGAAAAGGCCCAAGTTTGGAGGGGTGCCACCGCCACGCCCTTGAGCTAAGGCTGCTCATACCTACCTTGCTTTGTACTTTGTCCGCCTCTCTACCTGTGAGGCAAGTTTGGACCAAATCGGTCACCTTCGGATTTTGAGCAAACTTCGTATGGTTTCTCCTTTGAGATTTTTTTTATTTTGGGTCATTTTGGTCACCTGCTCCGATTTACCCGCCATATCACCCACAGGTCGAGGGCGTCCACGGGTGCCGTGGAGTCCAATTTGACACCACTGAGGGATACGGTATGGGTGCTACATGCCCATAAGTGAATACTAGGTGAAAAGGCCCAAGTTTGGAAGGGTGCCACCACCACGCTCTTGAGGTAAGGCTGCTCATACCTACCTTGCTTTGTACTTTGTCCGCCTCTCTATATGTGAGGCAAGTTTGGATCAAATCGGTGACCTTCGGATTTTGGGCAAAATTCGTATGGTTTCTCCTTTGAGATTTTTTGGATTTTGGGTCATTTTTGTCACCTGCACAGATTTACCCGCCATATCACCCACAGGTCGAGGGCGTCCACGGGTGCCGTGGAGTCCAATTTGACACCACTCGGGGATAAGGTATGGGTACCACAGGCCCATAAGTGAATACTAGGTGAAAAGGCCCAAGTTTGGAGAGGTGCCACCGCCACTTCCTTGGGCTAAGGCTGTTCATACATACCTTGCTTTGTACTTTGTCCGCTTCTCTACCTATGAGGCAAGTTTGGACCAAATCGGTCACCTTCGGATTTTGGGCAAACTTCGTATGGTTTCTCCTTTGAGATTTTTTTGATTTTGGGTCATTCTGGTCACCTGCTCAGATTTACCCGCCATATCACCCACAGGTCGAGGGCGTCCACGACTGCCGTGGAGTCCAATTTGACACCACTCAGGGATACGGTATGGGTGCCACAGGCCCTTAAGTGAATAATGGGTGAAAAGGCCCAAGTTTGGAGGGGTGCCATCGCCACGCCCTTGAGCTAAGGCTGTTCATACTTACCTTGCTTTGTACATTGTCTGTCTATCTACCTGTGAGGCAAGTTTGGACCAAATCGGTCACCTTCGGATTTTGGGCAAAATTTGTATGTTTTCTCATTTGAGATTTTTTGGATTTTGGGTCATTTTGGTCACCTGCTCCGATTTACCCGCCATATCACCCACAGGTCGAGGGCGTCCACGGGTGCCGTGGAGTCCAATTTGACACCACTCAGGGATACGGTATGGGTGCCACAGGCCCATAAGTGAATACTAGGTGAAAAGGCCCAAGTTTGGAGAGGTGCCACCGCCACGTCCTTGGGCTAAGGCTGTTCATACATACCTTGCTTTGTACTTTGTCCGCTTCTCTACCTGTGAGGCAAGTTTGGACCAAATCGGTCACCTTCGGATTTTGGGCAAAATTCGTATGGTTTCTCCTTTGAGATTTTTTGGATTTTGGGTCATTTTGGTCACCTGCTCCGATTTACCCGCCATATCACCCACAGGTCGAGGGCGTCCACAGGTGCCGTGGAACCCAATTTGACACCACTCGGTGATACGGTATGGGTGCCACAGGCCCATAAGTGAATACTGGGTGAAAATGCCCAAGTTTGGAGGGGTGCCATCGCAACGCCCTTGGGCTAAGGCTGTTCATATCTACGCCCTTGAGCTAAGGCGTGGTGGTGGCCGCCTCTCTACATGTGAGGCAAGTTTGGATCAAATCGGTGACCTTCGGATTTTGGGCAAAATTGGTATGGTTTCTCCTTTGAGATTTTTTGGATTTTGGGTCATTTTGGTCACCTGCTCCGATTTACCCGCCATATCACCCACAGGTCGAGGGCGTCCACGGGTGCCGTGGAGTCCAATTTGACACCACTCAGGGATACGGTATGGGTGCCACAGGCCCATAAGTGAATACTAGGTGAAAAGGCCCAAGTTTGGAAGGGTGCCACCGCCACGCCCTTTGGCTAAGGCTGTTCATACTTACCTTGCTTTGTACTTTGTCCGCCTCTCTACCTGTGAGGCACGTTTGGACCAAATCGGTCACCTTCGGATTTTGGGCAAAATTGGTATGGTTTCTCCTTTGAGATTTTTTGGATTTTGGGTCATTTTGGTCACCTGCACAGATTTACCCGCCATATCACCCACAGGTCGAGGGCGTCCATAGGTGCCATGGAGTCCAGTTTGACACCACTCGGGGATACGGTATGGGTGCCACAGGCCCATAAGTGAATACTAGGTGAAAAGGCCCAAGTTTGGAGAGGTGCCACCGCCACATCCTTGGGCTAAGGCTGTCCATACCTACCTTGCTTTGTACTTTGTCCGCTTCTCTACCTGTGAGGCAAGTTTGGACCAAATCGGTCTCCTTCGGATTTTTGGCAAAATTGGTATGGTTTCTCCTTTGAGATTTTTTGGATTTTGGGTCATTATGGTCACCTGCTCCGATTTACCCGCCATATCACCCACAGGTCGAGGGCGTCCACGGGTGCCGTGGAGTCCAATTTGACACCACTCGGGGATACGGTATGGGTGCCACAGGCCCATAAGTGAATACTAGGTGAAAAGGCCCAAGTTTGGAGAGGTGCCACCACCACGCCCTTGAGCTAAGGCTGCTCATACTTACCTTGCTTTGTACTTTGTCCGCCTCTCTACATGTGAGGCAAGTTTGGATCAAATCGGTCACCTTCGGATTTTGGGCAAAATTCGTATGGTTTCTCCTTTGAGATTTTTTGGATTTTGGGTCATATTGGTCACCTGCTCCGATTTACCCGCCATATCACCCACAGGTCGAGGGCGTCCACGGGTGCCGTGGAGTCCAATTTGACACCACTGAGGGATACGGTATGGGTGCCACAGGCCCAAAAGTGAATAGTAGGTGAAAAGGCCCAAGTTTGGAGAGGTGCCACCGCCATGTCCTTGGGCTAAGGCTGTTCATACATACCTTGCTTTGTACTCTGTCCACTTCTCTACCTTTGAGGCACGTTTGGACCAAATCGGTCACCTTCGGATTTTGGGCAAAATTCGTATGGTTTCTCCTTTGAGATTTTTTGGATTTTGGGTCATTTTGGTCACCTGCACAGATTTACCCGCCATATCACCCACAGGTCGAGGGCGTCCACGGGTGCCGTGGAGTCCAATTTGACACCACTGAGGGATACGGTATGGGTGCCACAGGCCCATAAGTGAATACTAGGTGAAAAGGCCCAAGTTTGGAGGGGTGCCACCGCCACGCCCTTGAGCTAAGACTGCTCATACTTACCTTGCTTTGTACTTTGTCCGCCTCTCTACCTGTGAGGCACGTTTGGTCCAAATCGGTGACTTTCGGATTTTGGGCAAAATTCGTATGGTTTCTCCTTTGAGATTTTTTGGATTTTGGGTCATATTGGTCACCTGCTCCGATTTACCCGCCATATCACCCACAGGTCGAGGGCGTCCACGGGTGCCGTGGAGTCCAATTTGACACCACTGAGGAATACGGTATGGGTGCCACAGGCCCATAAGTGAATACTAGGTGAAAATGCCCAAGTTTGGAGGGGTGCCACCGCCACTTTCTTGGGCTAATGCTGTTCATGTCTACCTTCCTGTGTACTTTGTCCGATTTTCTACCTGTGAGGCAAGTTTGGACCAAATTGGTCACCTTCGGATTTTTGGCAAAATTCGTATGGTTTCTCCTTTGAGATTTTTTGGATTTTGGGTCATTTTGGTCAACTGCTCAGATTTCCCCGCCATATTACCCACAGGTCGAGGGCGTCCACGGCTGCCGTGGAGTCCAATTTGTCACCACTCAGGGATATGGTATGGGTGCCACAGACCCAAAAGTGAATACTGGGTGAAAAGGCCCAAGTTTGGAGGGGTGCCACCGCCACGCCCTTGGGCTAAGGCTGTTCATGTCTACCTTTTTTTGTACTTTGTCCGTCTCTCTATCAGTGAGGTAAGTTTGGACCAAATCGGTCGCTTTTGGATTTTGGTTAAAATTCGTATGGTTTCTCCTTTGAGATTTTTTGGATTTTGGGTCATATTGGTCACCTGCCCAGATTTACCCGCTATATCACCCACAGGTCGAGGGCGTCCACGGGTGCCGTGGAGTCCAATTTGACACCACTCAGTGATACGGTATGGGTGCCACAGGCCCAAAAGTGAATACTGGGTGAAAAGGCCCAAGTTTGGAGGGGTGCCACCGCCACGCCCTTTGGCTAAGGCTGTTCATGTCTACCTTGCTTTGTACTTTGTCCGACTCTCTACCTGTGAGGCAAGTTGCCCCTTGCTGTCACGTTGGGGCAACAGAATGGAGCATGAAGGAGAATCCCAATGAATCACTCCCACACTGCCGTGGGAAGACCACCCAGTGGCGGCGCCAGGGGGGAGCTTTTGGGGGCTGTAGCCCTCCCAAAAAAGTGGCCAGCCCCCCCATTAGCCCCCCCAACTGAAATAAGCAAATTGAAAATTGAAAACACTCATTGAAATAATTTTATTAAGTGGAATTTTTAATTGCCAGGGCTAAAGATTTGTCAGCCATCAGTGCTAGCCCAACCATTAACCCCCTCCCCTTCTGAAATGAGGATAATATATGTGTATTATCATATTACTATTAGCCCCCCAAAAAATTTGCTCAGCCCCCCCTTAGCCTCCCCAACTAAAAATTCCTGGCGCCGCCGCTGAGACCACCTTGTCTATTTACACACTGGTTTTCTTCATTTCCCAAGGGTTGTTACTATGGCCCCTACAAAGGAATTAACTAAATATACAATTGTCCAAATCATTGGACTAAAAAAGGCAGGCCATGGAACTAAAGAAATCGGTGAAATGTTGAAGGTGGTCAAGTGCAATTTCGGGAGGGAGGAGGGCTGGAGTTATAAACTGGACAAATTTAGATTTGAATAGGAAATAGGCAAGAATTGGTTTACTAATAGGGTGGTTGACGAATGGAGTAAACTTAGTAACCATGTAGTAAGCGCTGAAACTATCAGTTGTTTTAAGAAACGAATAGACAACTTTATGGATGGGGATGACAGGTGGTGATGGATACGGAGCTGCCTTATGGTCTCTTGCAGTCTCCTTCATTCTTATGTTCTTATGCTCTTATGTTCTTATGAGTTATCCCAGAAATCTAGGATAGGCTGTCCTAAGAAGACTTCTCAAAGGGTTTTGAACACCATAAAGCAAAATTACTGTACCCCCCCCCCCACTCCGTCCCAGGGTGCTGGAATGATATCTCCAGCCCTCCTCCCTCCCGAAATTGCACTATGCATCTCTTGACATTAGACTTGGCCACCTTCAACATTTCACTGATTTCTTTAGTTCCACCATCTGTCTTCTTTAGTCCCATGACTTAGTCAATTATGCCTTTGGTTAATTCCTTTGTAGGGACCATGGTAATGATACAGACCCTAGGGAAATGAAGAAAATCAATGTGAAAAAAGGCAAGGTCCCGAAGAAAGGGGTGACCTGTAAATTGTCTTCCCACAGCAGTATTGGGAGTGACTGGCTGGGTTCTCCCTCACACTTTACTCTGTTGGCACAACATGACAGCAGTTGCCAGATACATTCTATATACATAATCCCTCTTTTCATCATGAATATGCGGCCGCAAGGGGTACCAGATACTTTTAGCAAGTATTGTAGAAGGGAACACTTCTGTTTTGGGGAACTACATATCTAATCTCTTGAACCCACTTTGGTGTTGTTTACTTGGGTGGGCATGACATCATTTAAGGACTACATTTGGGACATCCTACACACTCAATTCAGGGTTCATTTTGAACATGTGTCCTACCCGTTCAGCTTTCACACCTTCACTCATTCTTTCCATGTGTCTAAACCAGTCATTCTCAACGGGGGCGATATCGCCCACCAGGGGGAGATTTTTGAGCTCGGGGGAGTGAAAAATGTCAGAGGTATTGCTTCTAACTGACAAATTTTAAGCCTAATATAGAGGATCTAGCAGCGAAGCACCAGCTGGGCCCAAGGATTTCATTAAAACACAAAGAGAGTAAAACATTTTAGATTAGTTGTTTATCATTGTTGCACTAATCTTTATTATTATTTTCCAATTAAGGGGGGCCGATCCTTTTTTCAATTGAAAAAGGGAGCGATATGGCTAAAAAGGTTGAGAAACCCTGGTCTAAACCGTCCCAATACCCTTTCATCAACCTTACCTCCCAACTCCCTTTCCATCCCCGTTCTCCTCCTTCACCTTGTTTCTCACCCTATCCAGGTCTAGGAATATAATGATAAAAATCAGTTCAGCTAAAGTATTGTCTATTAACTTCCTTCATTTGTGTTCCAGGACCCAGGTAGTTGGATTGTGAAGACCTACCCTTGGCCCCCCGGCAGCCATGGAGGACCTCAGGCCAGAAGATGTTGGATATGATACTTTGGCTCCTTCTGTCCCCAGTTCCAGCAGCCAGGACAAACTTAAACCTGATACTCAAGGGGAGAATGATCCTTTGGTAAGATTACTAATATATGTACAGTGTAATAATTGCTAATAATAATCTATCTACATACCAAGGGCTTTTTCCCCTTTACAAGGGAGATAGCCAGCCAAGCCATGTACCCTTTAGGAAAAAGGCCAAACGCAGAGTATGGGATCCAATATATTAATAGTACAAGTACTGTAACTAGTAGTACTAGTACTTGTAGTAGCACTCGTATTAATACTAGTACTACTAAAAGTTTTACTAGTACTCGTAATACTATTAGTACTTGTGATACTAGAACTAGTAGTCGTGGTAGTAGTGGTACTAGTAGGTGGTAACTCTAGTACTACTAGTACTACTAACTCTAGTACTAGTAACTCTAGTAGTACTCTAGTACTAGTAACTGTAGTACTACTAGTACTACTGTAGTACTACTGTAGTACTAGTAGTACTACTACTAGTACTGCTGTGGTACTAGTGCTGTGGTACTAGTACTACTGGTACTGGTACTACTGGTACTGGTACTACTGGTACTGGTACTACTGGTACTGGTACTACTGGTAGTGGTACTACTGGTACTGGTACTGGGACCAGATTGGATGAAATATGATTTAAATACCTGGCCTAAATACCCATTGTTGAGTGTGGGTTTTAATCTGATAAATCAAAATATCAATACTCACAATACCATGCAAGGAAAGGAAGTTGAAATCAAACCTATTTTTGACATTAATAAGTTTCAAACTATAATAAAGTTATGAAAATCACTGAGTATCTCTTCAAGCGGATTTGTATGAAGAGTGGTGAAAACTCTCATGAGAAGTGCCCTCCTTAGTATTGAATTTAAACTTGTTTCTTGATGAAAAGGGCATCCTGAGATCACGAGGAAGGATTTCCAAATTGCTTTATTTTGATTATAATGTGCACAATCCTGTACTTTTGGGAAACGATCACCATTTCACTGTACTTTTTACCAGATTTTGTCATGCTCAGGTACAACACATGGGAGTCGGTACTACCTTAAATTTCCTAAGGTCCCAAGGATTCTGGATCCCAAAAGGTAGATCTTCTTTTAAAGCTTCAATTAAGGACTGCAAAATTTGCCAGAAGTATAATGCACTTGCCTATAATTACCCTAAAGTAACCAGTATGCCTAAGCAGCACATGAATCTGATCAGACCTTTCAATCATGTGGGAGTTGATTATACAGGTCATGTGTTTTTGAGAAAAGATAATACTAATGCTTTGAGTAAATATTTTATATTGATTTTCACTTGCCTTAATATCAGGGCTGTCCATTTTGAGTTGTTGCCTGACATGTCAACTAAGAATTTCATTCTGGCCTTTCAAAGATTTTGTAATCGGTATACTATTCCAACTTGTACAGTGATAATGCCCGATCATTTGTCTACCTTGCTGTGCACTGTGTCCGACTCTCTCCCTGTGAGGCAAGTTTGGATTAAATCGGTCACCTTCAGATTTTGGGCAAAATTCGTATGGTTACTCCTTTGAGATTTTTTGGATTTTGGGTCATTTTGGTCACCTGCTCCGATTTACGCGCCATATCACCCACAGGTCGAGGGCGTCCACGGGTGCCGTGGAGTCCAATTTGACCCCAAAGTTGGGCCTTTTGACGTTTATGCCTCTGGCGGGGACACCGTGTGCCTGACTGGTGTGGGATTGCAGTGGAGGGCATCCCAGGCCCTGCCGGACCTGTGGGTGTGATTTGGGGTAAATCGGCGGAGGTGACCAAAATGACCCAAAATCCACAAAATCTCCAAGGGTCCCCACTGGATATTGGCGGGAAATCCGAAGGTCAGCGATTTGGTCCAAACTTGCGCCACAGGTACAGTGTGGGATAGGGTGCACATGAGCGTAGACAGCGGAACCCTGAGACCAAGGGTGTGGGGGTGAGAGCCCCCCAAAGTTGGGCCTTTTGACGTTTATGCCTCTGGCGGGGACACCGTGTGCCTGACTGGTGTGGGATTGCAGTGGAGGGCATCCCAGGCCCTGCCGGACCTGTGGGTGTGATTTGGGGTAAATCGGCGGAGGTGACCAAAATGACCCAAAATCCACAAAATCTCCAAGGGGGTCCCCCATGGATTTTGGGGGGAAATCCGAAGGTCAGCGATTTGGTCCAAACTTGCGCCACAGGTACAGTGTGGGATAGGGTGCACATGGGCGTAGACAGCGGAATCCTGAGACCAAGGGTGTGGGGGTGAGAGCCCCCCAAAGTTGGGCCTTTTGACGTTTATGCCTCTGGCGGGGACACCGTGTGCCTGACTGGTGTGGGATTGCAGTGGAGGGCATCCCAGGCCCTGCCGGACCTGTGGGTGTGATTTGGGGTAAATCGGCGGAGGTGACCAAAATGACCCAAAATCCACAAAATCTCCAAGGGGGTCCCCCATGGATTTTGGGGGGAAATCCGAAGGTCAGCGATTTGGTCCAAACTTGCGCCACAGGTACAGTGTGGGATAGGGTGCACATGAGCGTAGACAGCGGAACCCTGAGACCAAGGGTGTGGGGGTGAGAGCCCCCCAAAGTTGGGCCTTTTGACGTTTATGCCTCTGGCGGGGACACCGTGTGCCTGACTGGTGTGGGATTGCAGTGGAGGGCATCCCAGGCCCTGCCGGACCTGTGGGTGTGATTTGGGGTAAATCGGCGGAGGTGACCAAAATGAACCAAAATCCACAAAATCTCCAAGGGGGTCCCCCATGGATTTTGGGGGGAAATCCGAAGGTCAGCGATTTGGTCCAAACTTGCGCCACAGGTACAGTGTGGGATAGGGTGCACATGGGCGTAGACAGCGGAATCCTGTGACCAAGGGTGTGGGGGTGAGAGCCCCCCAAAGTTGGGCCTTTTGACGTTTATGCCTCTGGCGGGGACACCGTGTGCCTGACTGGTGTGGAATTGCAGTGGAGGGCATCCCAGGCCCTCCCGGACCTGTGGGTGTGATTTGGGGTAAATCGGCGGAGGTGACCAAAATGACCCAAAATCCACAAAATCTCCAAGGGAGATTTTTTGGATTTTGGGTCATTTTGGTCACCTGCTCCGATTTACCCGCCATATCACCCACAGGTCGAGGGCGTCCACGGGTGCCGTGGAGTCCAATTTGACACCACTGAGGGATACGGTATGGGTGCCACAGGCCCAAAAGTGAATACTGGGTGAAAAGGCCCAAGTTTAGAGGGGTGCCACCGCCACGCCCTTGAGCTAAGGCTGCTCATACCTACCTTGCTTTGTACTTTGTCCGTCTCTCTATCTGTGAGGCAAGTTTGGATCAAATCGGTCACCTTCGGATTTTGGGGAAAATTCGTATGGTTACTCCTTTGACATTTTTTGGATTTTGGGTCATTTTGGTCACCTGCTCCGATTTACCCGCCATATCACCCACAGGTCGAGGGCGTCCACAAGTGCCATGGAGTCCAATTGGACACCACTCAGGAATACAGTATGGGTGCCACAGGCCCATAAGTGAATACTAGGTGAAAAGGCCCAAGTTTGGAGAGGTGCCACCGCCATGTCCTTGGGCTAAGGCTGTTCATACATACCTTGCTTTGTACTTTGTCCGGTTCTCTACCTGTGAGGCAAGTTTGGACCAAATCGGTGACCTTCGGATTTTGGGCAAAATTGGTATGGTTTCTCCTTTGAGATTTTTTGGATTTTGGGTCATATTGGTCACCTGCTCCGATTTACCCGCCATATCACCCACAGGTCGAGGGCGTCCACGGGTGCCGTGGAGTCCAATTTGACACCACTCAGGGATACGGTATGGGTGCCAAAAGCCCATAAGTGAATACTAGGTGAAAAGGCCCAAGTTTGGAGGGGTGCCACCACCACGCCCTTGAGCTAAGGCTGCTCATACCTACCTTGCTTTGTACTTTGTCCGCCTTTGTACATGTGAGGTAAGTTTGGATCAAATCGGTCACCTTCGGATTTTGGGCAAAATTCGTATGATTTCTCCTTTGAGATTTTTTGGATTTTGGGTCATTTTGGTCACCTGCTTCGATTTACCCGCCATATCACCCACAGGTCGAGGGCGTCCACGGGTGCCGTGGAGTCCAATTTGACACCCTTGAGGGATACGGTATGGGTGCCACAGGCCCAAAAGTGAATACTAGGTGAAAATGCCCAAGTTTGGAGGGGTGCCACCGCCACGCCCTTGGGCTAAAGCCGTTCATGTCTACCTTGCTTTGTACTTTGTCCGCCTCTCTACGTGTGAGGGAAGTTTGGATTAAATCGGTCACCTTCGGATTTTGGGCAAAATTGGTATGGTTTCTCCTTTGAGATTTTTTGGATTTTGGGTCATTTTGGTCACCTGCTCCGATTTACCCGCCATATCACCCACAGGTCGAGGGCGTCCACGGGTGCCGTGGAGTCCAGTTTGACACCACTCAGGGATACGGTATAGGTGCCACAGGCCCTTAAGTGAATACTAGGTGAAAAGGCCCAAGTTTGGAGGGGTGCCACCACCACGCCCTTGAGCTAAGGCTGCTCATACCTACCTTGCTTTGTACTTTGTCCGCCTCTCTACATGTGAGACAAGTTTGGATCAAATCGGTGACCTTCGGATTTTGGGCAAAATTCGTATGATTTCTCCTTTGAGATTTTTTGGATTTTGGGTCATATTGGTCACCTGCTCCGATTTACCCGCCATATCACCCACAGGTCGAGGGCGTCCACGGGTGCCGTGGAGTCCAATTTGACACCACTCAGGGATACGGTATTGGTGCCACAAGCCCATAAGTGAATACTAGGTGAAAAGGCCCAAGTTTGGAGAGGTGCCACCACCACGCCCTTGAGCTAAGGCTGCTCATACCTACCTTGCTTTGTACTTTGTCCGCTTCTCTACCTGTGAGGCAAGTTTGGACCAAATCGGTCACCTTCGGATTTTGGGCAAAATTCGTATGGTTTCTCCTTTGAGATTTTTTGGATTTTGGGTCATTTTGGTCACCTGCTCCGATTTACCCGCCATATCACCCACAGGTCGAGGGCGTCCACGGGTGCCGTGGAGTCCAATTTGACACCCTTGAGGGATACGGTATGGGTGCCACAGGCCCAAAAGTGAATACTGGGTGAAAATGCCCAAGTTTGGAGGGGTGCCACCGCCACGCCCTTGAGCTAAAGCCGTTCATGTCTACCTTGCTTTGTACTTTGTCCGCTTCTCTACCTGTGAGGCAAGTTTGGACCAAATCGGTCACCTTCAGATTTTGGGCAAAATTGGTATGGTTTCTCCTTTGAGATTTTTTGGATTCTGGGTCATATTGGTCACCTGCTCGGATTTACCCGCCATTACACGCACAGGTCGAGGGCGTCAACGGCTGCCGTGGAGTCCAATTTAACACCACTGAGGGATACGGTATGGGAGCATGAGACCCAAAAGTCAATACTGGGTTAAAAGGCCCAAATTTGGAGGGTTGCTACCGCCACGTCCTTTGGCTCAGGCTGCTCATGTCTACATTGCTGTGAACTGTGTCCGACTCGCTCCTTGTAGTTTGGATCAAATCGGTGACCTTCGGATTTTGGGCAAAATTCATGGGGTTACTCCTTTGAGATTTTTTTTATTTTTTTTTTTTATTATGGTGACCTGCCCCGATTTACCCCTCCATCTCACCCACAGGTTGAGTGCGGCCAGGGTTGCCGTGGAGTTCAATTTGACACCACTTAGGCCGACGGTATGGGTGCAAGAGGCCCAAAAGTCAATACTGAAAAGGCGGTCGTTACGTCGATTTCTAGCGATCGTGACGTCGAGCGAAGAGGCGATCATTACGTCGAGCGAAGAGGCGGTCGTGAGTTAGTACTAGAGTTAGTAGTACTATAGTACTAGTACTATATGGTGCTAGTACTATAGTGGTACTAGTACTATAGTGGTACTAGTACTATAGTGGTACTAGTACTGTAGTGATACTAGTACTACAGTGGTACTAGTACTACAGTGTTACTAGTACTCTAGTAGTACTAGTACTCTAGTAGTACTAGTACTCTAGTAGTACTAGTACTCTAGTAGTACTAGTACTCTAGTAGTACTAGTACTCTAGTAGTACTAGTACTCTAGTAGTACTAGTACTCTAGTAGTACTAGTACTCTAGTAGTACTAGTACTCTAGTAGTACTAGTACTCTAGTAGTACTAGTACTCTAGTACCAGTAGTACTCTAGTACCAGTAGTACTCTAGTACCAGTAGAACTCTAGTACCAGTAGAACTCTAGTACCAGTAGAACTCTAGTACCAGTAGAACTCTAGTACCAGTAGAACTCTAGTACCAGTAGAACTCTAGTACCAGTAGAACTCTAGTACCAGTAGAACTCTAGTACCAGTAGAACTCTAGCACCAGTAGAACTCTAGCACCAGTAGAACTCTAGCACCAGTAGAACTCTAGCACCAGTAGAACTCTAGCACCAGTAGAACTCTAGCACCAGTAGAACTCTAGCACCAGTAGAACTCTAGCACCAGTAGAACTCTAGCACCAGTAGAACTCTAGCACCAGTAGAACTCTAGCACCAGTAGAACTCTAGCACCAGTAGAACTCTAGCACCAGTAGAACTCTAGCACCAGTAGAACTCTAGCACTAGTAGAACTCTAGCACTAGTAGAACTCTAGTAGTAGTAGTAGTACTGTAGCGATGCTACTTTGGCGAAGAGAAAGAAGCTTTGGTGAGTTCGTCTCCTTCATTGTAAAGTACGAGTGAACTGATTTTACATGCGTCGGGAGCCGGTATATACTGTATACTCGCGGGCAAGTTTCCTGCCACGTGACTTGTGAAGCCACGTGGCTGTACAATACTCCCTTCTTAAACTTGCCTTGGCTTAAGGGGGCGTCCTGCACGTGAGAATTTGGTGGGCGGAGTGTCGAGGTGTGCCGGTTTTAGGCGGTCGATGGACACCCATTCTGGCCTGCCGGAGATGGAGATGCGGAAGGTCTTGTCTTTACGTTCAAGGACAAGGTGGGGGCCAGTGTAGGGACGGGTGAGTGGTGGGGTGTGAGCGTCCGTCCTCAGGAAAACGTGTGTCGAGGTGTGGAGGTATTTTGGGAGGTATTCTTTCACCTCCCGGTGATGTGTCGGCACGGGCAAATTTGCCGACAGTGCGTCGAAGCTGTTGGAGGCTCTCGGGAGACTCCTGTGGAGGGAAGAATTCTGCGGGCACGACGAGGGTTTAGCCGAAGACCATCTCTGCTGGAGACACGTTGAGGTCGTCCTTGATGGCTGTCCGAAGGCCAAGGAGTATCCATGGTAGCTGGGGTAGCCAGGAGCCGTTGTTGCAGCGTGCCATAAGAGATGCTTTGAGTGAGCGGTGGGTTCGCTCGACCATGCCGTTGGCTGCGGGGTTGTAGGAGGTAGTGTGGTGGACTGTAGTACCCAGGAGTTCAGCGAGAGAGTGCCACAGCCGCGACGTGAAGGAAGTTCCTCGGTCGGAGGTGACGTGTTCCGGGAGGCCAAATCTGGCTATCCATCCACTGAGAAATGCTGTAGTGCAGGATGAGGCGGTACTATCCTTCATGGGGGGAGTGGGCCGACGACGTCGACATGAATGTGTACGAAGCGTCGTCGGGGCTGATGGAATGATCCGATGCCTGATTCAGTGTGGCGATGAATTTTGCTTTGCTGGCAGGCAATGCAGGATCTGGCCCACTCCTTTGCGTCCTTGAAGATGCTGTGCCAGATGAATTTTTGCTTCAGGAGTTTCGCAGTGACGCGCCCTGAAGGGTGAGACAGGTCTTGTATTAAATTGAACACTTGACGTCGGAAGACAGCTGGGATGAGGGGTCGTGGGCGGCCGGTACTGATGTCGCAGAGGATGGTGTGGTTGTCGTGAAAAGGGACGTCTTCCCACTTAAGGGATGTGAAGGATGTCCTGTAGGCAAGTGTTTCAGGATCCTCCCGTTGCTCTCTGGCAATAGCTGCGTAGTCGAGGCCGAGTTGAACTGCGTCGATGGCTATTCGTGAGAGGGCGTCTGCGACGGGGTTGTTTGTACCGGGGACATGCCTGATGGTGCAATTGAACTCGGCGATGGCGGAGAGGTGGCGCTGTCTGGCAGACCAAGCGTCCTGTTGTTTTGTGAAGGCGTGCACAAGAGGTTGATGGTCGGTATTGATGATAAATGAGGAGCCCTCGTGGAAATGGCGAAAGTGGCGGACGGCGTGGTGGATGGCGAGGAGCTCTCTGTCGAAGGTGCTGTAGTTGAGCTCGGCCTTGGAGAGTTTCCTGCTGAAGAAACCAATGGGAGTAGGTCTGCCACTGAGGGTTTGTTCGAACACACCCCCTATGACAGTTGTAGCTGGGCACCCGGTGCAGGGAAGGAGAGGGTGGTGGCACGGGCGAGGGATTTTCTGGCGTTGACGAGGGCAGCTTCCATGGCTACTACAGTAGTACTAGAAGTACTACAATAGTACTAGTAGTACTACAGTAGTACTAGTAGTACTAAAGAACTATTAGAGAAATACTATAGTACTATAGTACTAGTACTCTAGTACTAGTGGTACTCTAGTACATGGAGTACTCTAGTAGTACTAGGAGTATAGTACTAGAAGTATTATAGTACTAGTAGTACTCTAGTAGTACTAGGAGTACTCTACTAGTACTACTAGAGTACAATTACTCTAGTAGTACTAGTAGTACTCTAGTAATACTAGTACTGGGAGTACTCTAGTAGTACTAGGAGTACTCTAGTAGTAATAGTACTCTAGTAGTACTGGAACCCTAGTACAATTAGTACTCTAGTAGTACTAGGAGTACTCTAGTTGTACTAGAAGTACTATAGTACAACTAGTACTCTAGTAGTACTAGGAGTACTCTAGTTGTACTAGAAGTACTATAGTACAACTAGTACTCTAGTAGTACCAGGGGTACTATAGTAGTACTAGGAGTACTAGTAGTAGTACTAGGAGTACTAGTAGTAGTACTAGGAATACTAGTAGTACTAGGAGTACTAGTAGTGCTAGTAGTACTAGGAGTACTAGTAGTACTAGGAGTACTCTAGTAGTACTAGGAGTACTCTAGTAGTACTAGGAGTACTCTAGTTGTACTAGAAGTACTATAGTACAACTAGTACTCTAGTAGTACCAGGGGTACTATAGTAGTACTAGGAGTACTAGTAGTAGTACTAGGAGTACTAGTAGTAGTACTAGGAGTACTAGTAGTACTAGGAGTACTAGTAGTACTAGGAGTAGTACTAGTAGAAGTACTAGGAGTAGTAGTACTAGTACTACTAATACTAGGAGTACTAGTAATACTAGGAGTACTAGTAGTACTAGGAGTACTAGTAGTAGTACTAGGACTAGGAGTACTAGTAATACTAGGAATATTCTAGTAGTACCAGGAGTACTATAGTAGTACTAGGAGTACTAGTAGCAGTACTAGGAGTACTAGTAGTAGTATTAGTAGTAGTACTAGTAGTACTAGTGGTAGTAGTACTAGTACTAGTAGTAGTAGTACTAGGAGTACTAGTAGTACTAGGAGTACTAGTAGTACTAGGAGTAGTAGGAGTACTAGTAGTAGGAGTAGTACTAGGAGTAGTAGGAGTAGTACTAGGAGTAGTAGTAGGAGTAGTAGTAGGAGTACTAGGAGTAGTAGTAGGAGTAGTAGTAGGAGTAGTAGTAGTAGTAGTAGTAGTAGTAGTAGGAGTAGTAGTAGTAGTAGTAGTAGTAGGAAAACTAGTAGTAGTACTAGTAGTACTAGTAGTAGTACTAGTAGTAGTACTAGTAGTAGTACTAGTAGTACTAGGAGTACTAGGAGTACTAGTAGGAGTACTAGGAGTACTAATAGGAGTACTAGGAGTACTAGGAGTACTAGGAGTACTAGTAGGAGTACTAGGAGTACTAGTAGGAGTACTAGGAGTACTAGTAGGAGTACTAGGAGTACTAGTAGGAGTACTAGGAGTACTAGTAGCAGTACTAGGAGTAGTAGAAGTACTAGGAGTACTAGGAGTACTAGGAGTACTAGGAGTACTAGGAGTACTAGGAGTACTAGGAGTACTAGGAGTACTAGGAGTACTAGGAGTACTAGGAGTACTAGGAGTACTAGGAGTACTAGGAGTACTAGGAGTACTAGGAGTACTAGGAGTACTCGGAGTACTAGGAGTACTCTAGGAGTACTAGGAGTACTCTAGGAGTACTAGGAGTACTCTAGGAGTACTAGGAGTACTCTAGGAGTACTAGGAGTACTCTAGGAGTACTAGGAGTAGTCTAGTAGTACTAGGAGTACTCTAGTAGTCTCCTAGTACAACTAGAGTACTCCTAGTGCAACTAGAGTACTCCTACTAGAGTGCTCCTAGTAGGAGTACTAGGAGTACTCCAAGTTGTACTAGGAGTACTCTTAGTTGTATTAGGAGTACTCTAGTTGTACTAGGAGTACTCTAGTTGTACTAGTACTCTAGTTGTACTAGTACTCTAGTTGTACTAGGAGTACTAGTAGTAGTACTAGGAGTACTAGTAGTACTAGTAGTACTAGGAGTAGTAGTAGTACTAGGAGTAGTAGTAGTAGTACTAGGAGTACTAGTAGTACTAGTACTAGGAGTACTAGTAGTACTAGGAGTATTAGTAGTAGTACTAGGAGTACTACTAGTAGTACTAGGAGTACTAGTAGTAGTACTAGGAGTACTCTAGTAGTACAAGGAGTACACTAGGAGTACTAGTAGTAGTACTAGTAGTAGTACTAGTAGTAGTACTAGTAGTAGTGCTAGGAGTACTAGTAGTAGTACTAGGAGTACTAGTAGTACTAGGAGTAGTACTAGTAGAAGTACTAGGAGTAGTAGTAGTAGTACTAGTACTACTAATACTAGGAGTACTAGTAATACTAGGAGTACTAGTAGTACTAGGAGTACTAGTAGTAGTACTAGGAGTACTAGTAGTAGTACTAGGAGTACTAGTAGTAGTACTAGGAGTACTAGGAGTAGTACTAGGAGTACTAGTAGTAGTACTAGGAGTAGTACTAGGAGTACTAGGAGTAGTACTAGGAGTACTAGGAGTAGTACTAGTAGTAGTACTAGGAGTAGTAGTACTAGTACTAGGAGTACTCTAGTAGTACTAGGAGTAGTAGTACTAGGAGTACTAGTACTAGGAGTACTAGTAGGAGTACTAGTACTAGGAGTACTAGTAGGAGTACTAGGAGTACTAGGAGTACTAGTAGGAGTACTAGTACTAGGAGTACTAGTACTAGGAGTACTAGTAGGAGTACTAGTACTAGGAGTACTAGTAGGAGTACTAGTACTAGGAGTACTAGTAGGAGTACTAGTACTAGGAGTACTAGTAGGAGTACTAGTACTAGGAGTACTAGTAGGAGTACTAGTACTAGGAGTACTAGTAGGAGTACTCTAGGAGTACTAGTAGGAGTACTCTAGGAGTACTAGTAGGAGTACTCTAGGAGTACTAGTAGGAGTACTCTAGGAGTACTAGTAGGAGTACTCTAGGAGTACTCTAGGAGTACTAGGAGTAGTACTAGGAGTACTCTAGTAGTCTCCTAGTACAACTAGAGTACTCCTAGTGCAACTAGAGTACTCCTGGTGCAACTAGAGTACTCCTGGTGCAACTAGAGTACTCCTAGTAGTACTCCTAGTAGTACTAGGAGTAGTTGTACTAGGAGTACTCTAGTTGTACTAGGAGTACTCTAGTTGTACTAGGAGTACTCTAGTTGTACTAGGAGTACTCTAGTTGTACTAGGAGTACTCTAGTTGTACTAGTACTCCAGTTGTAATAGTACTCTAGTTGTACTAGTACTCTAGTAGTACTAGTAGTAACTAGGAGTACTAGTAGTAGTACTAGGAGTACTAGTAGTAGTACTAGGAGTATTAGTAGTAGTACTAGGAGTACTAGTAGTAGTACTAGGAGTACTACTAGGAGTACTAGTACTAGTAGGAGTACTAGGAGTACTAGTAGGAGTACTAGGAGTACTAGTAGGAGTACTAGGAGTACTAGTAGGAGTACTACTAGGAGTACTAGTAGGAGTACTAGGAGTACTACTAGGAGTACTACTAGGAGTACTTGTAGTAGTACTATAAGTACTAGTAGTAGTACTAGTAGTAGTACTAGGAGTACTAGTAGTAGTACTAGGAGTACTAGTAGTACTACTAGGAGTACTAGTAGTAGTACTAATACTAGTAGTATTACTAGTAGTAGTACTAGGAGTACTAGTAGGAGTACTAGTAGGAGTACTAGGAGTACTAGTAGGAGTACTAGGAGTACTAGTAGGAGTACTAGGAGTACTAGGAGTACTAATAGTACTAGTAGTACTAGGAGTACTAGTAGGAGTACTAGGAGTACTAGTAGGAGTACTAGGAGTACTAGTAGGAGTACTAGGAGTACTAGTAGGACTACTAGGAGTACTAGTACTAGGAGTAATACAGGAGTACTAGTACTAGGAGTACTAGTAGTAGTACTAGTAGTACTACTAGTAGTACTAGTAGTACTAGTAGTAGTACTAGTAGTACTAGTAGTAGTACTTAGTACTAGTAGTAGTACTAGTAGTACTACTACTAGTACTAGTAGTAATAGTACTACTACTAGTAGTAGTACTAGTACTACTACTATTACTAGTAGTACTAGTAGTAGTACTACTAGTAGTACTAGTAGTAATACTAGGAGTACTAGTAGGAGTACTAGGAGTACTAGTAGGAGTACGAGGAGTACAAGGAGGAGTACGAGGAGTGAGTACAAGGAGGAGTACGAGGAGTGAGTACAAGGAGGAGTACGAGGAGGAGTACAAGGAGGAGTACAAGGAGGAGTACAAGGAGGAGTACAAGGAGGAGTACGAGGAGTACAAGGAGGAGTACTAGGAGGAGTACTAGGAGGAATACTAGGAGGAGCACTAGGAGTACTAGTAGGAGTACTAGGAGTACTAGTAGGAGTACTAGGAGTACTAGTAGGAGTACTAGGAGTACTAGTAGGAGTACTAGGAGTACTAGTAGGAGTACTAGGAGTACTAGTAGGAGTACTAGGAGTACTAGTAGGAGTACTAGGAGTACTAGTAGGAGTACTAGGAGTAGTACTAGGAGTACTAGTAGTAGTACTAGGAGTACTAGTAGTAGTACTAGGAGTACTAGTAGTAGTACTAGGAGTACTAGTAGTACTAGTAGTAGTACTAGTACTAGGAGTACTAGTAGGAATACTAGTAGGAGTACTAGTACTAGGAGTACTAGTAGAGTACTAGTACTAGGAGTACTAGTAGTAGTACTAGTACTAGGAGTACTAGTAGGAGTACTCTAGGAGTACTAGGAGTAGTCTAGTAGTACTAGGAGTACTCTAGTAGTCTCCTAATACAACTAGAGTACTCCTAGTGCAACTAGAGTACTCCTAGTACTACTAGAGTACTCCTACTAGAGTATTTCTAGTAGTACTAGTACTAGTAGTAGTACTAGGAGTATTCTAGTTGTACTAGGAGTACTCTAGTTGTACTAGGAGTACTCTAGTTGTACTAGGAGTACTAGTAGTACTAGGAGTACTAGTAGTACTACTAGTAGTAGTAGTACTAGTAGTAGTAGTAGTACTAGTAGTACTACTAGGAGTACTAGGAGTACTAGTAGGAGTACTAGTAGGAGTACTAGGAGTACTAGGAGTACTACTAGGAGTACTACTAGGAGTACTACTACTAGGAGTACTAGTAGTAGTACTAGTAGTAGTACTAGTAGTAGTACTAGGAGTACTAGTAGTAGTACTAGAGTACTAGTAGTAGTACTAGGAGTAGTAGTAGTACTAGGAGTAGTAGTAGTAGTACTAGGAGTAGTAGGAGTACTAGGAGTAGTAGGAGTACTAGGAGTACCAGGAGTACCAGGAGTACTAAGAGTACTAAGAGTACTAAGAGTACTAAGAGTACTAGTAGTACTAGGAGTACTAGGAGTACCAGGAGTACCAGGAGTACTAAGAGTACTAAGAGTACTAGTAGTACTAGGAGTACTAGGAGTACTAATAGTACTAGGAGTCCTAGTAGTACAAGGAGTACTAGTAGTACTAGGAGTACTAGTATTACTCGGAGTACTAGTAGTACTAGGAGTACTAGTAGGAGTACTAGTAGGAGTAGTAGGAGTACTAGTAGTACTAGTAGGAGTACTAGGAGTACTAGTAGGAGTACTAGGAGTACTAGTAGGAGTACTAGGAGTACTAGTAGGAGTACTAGGAGTACTAGTAGTACTAGTAGGAGTACTAGGAGTACTAGTAGGAGTACTAGGAGTACTAGTAGGAGTACTAGGAGTACTAGTAGGAGTACTAGGAGTACTAGGAGTACTAGTAGGAGTACTAGGAGTACTAGTAGGAGTACTAGTAGGAGTACTAGTAGGAGTACTAGGAGTACTAGTAGGAGTACTAGTAGGAGTACTAGGAGTACTAGTAGGAGTACTAGTAGGAGTACTAGGAGTACTAGTAGGAGTACTAGGAGTACTAGTAGGAGTACTAGGAGTACTAGTAGGAGTACTAGGAGTACTAGTAGGAGTACTAGGAGTACTACTAGGAGTACTAGTAGGAGTACTAGTAGGAGTACTAGGAGTACTAGTAGGAGTACTAGTAGGAGTACTAGTACTAGGAGTACTAGTACTAGGAGTACTAGTAGGAGTACTAGTACTAGGAGTACTAGTAGGAGTACTAGTACTAGGAGTACTAGGAGTACTAGTAGGAGTACTAGTACTAGGAGTACTAGTAGGAGTACTAGTACTCTAGGAGTACTAGTACTAGGAGTACTAGTAGGAGTACTAGTACTAGGAGTACTAGTAGGAGTACTAGTACTAGGAGTACTAGTAGGAGTACTAGTACTCTAGGAGTACTAGGAGTACTAGGAGTACTAGGAGTACTAGGAGTACTAGTACTAGGAGTACTAGGAGTAGTCTAGTAGTACTAGGAGTACTCTAGTAGTCTCCTAGTACAACTAGAGTACTCCTAGTACTGCTAGAGTACTCCTACTAGAGTACTCCTACTAGGAGTGCTCCTAGTAGTACTCTAGTAGTACTAGGAGTACTCCAAGTTGTACTAGGAGTACTCTAGTAGTACTAGGAGTACTCTAGTTGTACTAGGAGTACTCTAGTTGTACCAGGAGTACTCTAGTTGTACTAGGAGTACTCTAGTTGTACTAGTACTCTAGTTGTACTAGTACTCTAGTTGTACTAGGAGTACTCTAGTTGTACTAGTAGTAGTACTAGGAGTACTAGTAGTAGTACTAGGAGTACTAGTAGTAGTACTAGGAGTACTAGTAGTAGTACTAGGAGTACTAGTAGTAGTACTAGGAGTACTACTAGGAGTACTAGTACTAGTAGGAGTACTAGGAGTACTAGGAGTACTAGTAGGAGTACTACTAGGAGTACTAGTACTAGGAGTACTACTAGGAGTACTACTAGGAGTACTAGTAGTAGTACTAGTAGTAGTACTAGTAGTACTAGTAGTAGTACTAGGAGTACTAGTAGTAGTACTAGGAGTACTAGTAGTAGTACTAGGAGTACTAGTAGTAGTAGGAGTACTAGTAGTAGTACTAGGAGTACTAGTAGGAGTACTAGTAGGAGTACTAGGAGTACTAGGAGTACTAGTAGGAGTACTAGGAGTACTAGTAGGAGTACTAGGAGTACTAGTAGGAGTACTAGGAGTACTAGTAGTACTAGTAGTACTAGGAGTACTAGGAGTACTAGTAGGAGTACTAGTAGGAGTACTAGGAGTACTAGTAGGAGTAGTACTAGGAGTACTAGGAGTAGTACTAGGAGTACTCTAGTACTAGGAGTACTCTAGTACTAGGAGTACTCTAGGAGTACTAGGAGTACTAGGAGTAGTACTAGGAGTAGTACTAGGAGTACTATAGGAAAACTAGTAGTACTAGTAGTACTAGGAGTACTAGTAGTAGTACTAGGAGTACTAGGAGTACTAGTAGTAGTACTAGGAGTAGTACTAGGAGTACTAGGAGTAGTACTAGGAGTACTAGGAGTAGTACTAGGAGTACTAGTAGTAGTACTAGGAGTACTAGTAGGAGTACTAGGAGTACTAGTAGTACTAGGAGTACTAGTAGGAGTACTAGTAGGAGTACTAGTAGGAGTACTAGGAGTACTAGTAGGAGTACTAGGAGTACTAGTAGGAGTACTAGGAGTACTAGGAGGAGTACTAGGAGTACTAGGAGGAGTACTAGGAGTACTAGTAGTAGTAATAGGAGTACTAGTAGTAGTACTAGGAGTACTAGTAGTAGTACTAGGAGTACTAGTAGTACTAGGAGTACTAGTAGTAGTACTAGGAGTACTAGTAGTAGTACTAGGAGTAGTACTAGGAGTACTAGGAGTAGTACTAGGAGTACTAGTAGTAGTACTAGGAGTACTAGTAGTAGTACTAGGAGTACTAGTAGTAGTACTAGGAGTACTAGTAGTAGTACTAGGAGTACTAGGAGTAGTACTAGTAGTAGTACTAGGAGTAGTAGTACTAGTACTAGGAGTAGTAGTACTAGGAGTACTAGTACTAGGAGTACTAGAAGTACTAGTAGTACTAGGAGTACTAGTAGTAGTACTAGGAGTACTAGTAGCACTAGGAGTACTAGTAGTACCACTAGTAGTACTAGTAGTAGTACTAGTACTAGGAGTACTAGTAGGAGTACTCTAGGAGTACTAGGAGTAGTCTAGTAGTACAAGGAGTACTCTAGTAGTGTCCTAGTACAACTAGAGTACTCCTAGTGCAACTAGAGTACTCCTACTAGAGTACTCCTACTAGAGTATTTCTAGTAGTACTAGTAGTACTCCTAGTAGAACTAGGAGTACTCCTAGTTGTACTAGGAGTACTAGTTGTACTAGGAGTACTATAGTACTAGGAGTACTCTAGTTGTACTAGGAGTACTCTAGTTTTATTAGTACTGTAGTAGTACTATAGTACAACTAGTAGTAGTAGGAGTACTATAGTAGCACTAGGAGTACTATAGTACTAGGAGTACTACTAGGAGTACTAGGAGTACTAGTAGGAGTACTAGTAGGAGTACTAGGAGTACTAGTAGGAGTACTACTAGGAGTACTAGTACTAGGAGTACTACTAGGAGTACTACTAGGAGTACTAGTAGTAGTACTAGTAGTAGTACTAGTAGTACTAGTAGTAGTACTAGGAGTACTAGTAGTAGTACTAGGAGTACTAGTAGTAGTACTAGGAGTACTAGTAGTACTAGGAGTACTAGTAGTAGTACTAGGAGTACTAGTAGGAGTACTAGTAGGAGTACTAGGAGTACTAGGAGTACTAGTAGGAGTACTAGGAGTACTAGTAGGAGTACTAGGAGTACTAGTAGGAGTACTAGGAGTACTAGTAGTACTAGGAGTACTAGGAGTACTAGGAGGAGTACTAGGAGTACTAGTAGGAGTACTAGGAGTACTAGTAGGAGTACTAGTAGGAGTAGTAGGAGTACTAGTAGTACTAGTAGGAGTACTAGGAGTACTAGTAGGAGTACTAGGAGTACTAGTAGGAGTACTAGGAGTACTAGTAGGAGTACTAGGAGTACTAGTAGGAGTAGTAGGAGTACTAGTAGTACTAGTAGGAGTACTAGGAGTACTAGTAGGAGTACTAGGAGTACTAGTAGGAGTACTAGTAGGAGTACTAGGAGTACTAGGAGTACTAGTAGGAGTACTAGGAGTACTAGTAGGAGTACTAGGAGTACTAGTAGGAGTACTAGGAGTACTAGTAGGAGTACTAGGAGTACTAGTAGGAGTACTAGGAGTACTAGGAGTACTAGTAGGAGTACTAGAAGTACTAGTAGGAGTACTAGTAGGAGTACTAGGAGTACTAGTAGGAGTACTAGGAGTACTAGTAGGAGTACTAGGAGTACTAGTAGGAGTACTAGGAGTACTAGTAGGAGTACTAGGAGTACTAGTAGGAGTACTAGGAGTACTAGTAGGAGTACTAGGAGTACTAGTAGGAGTACTAGGAGTACTAGTAGGAGTACTAGGAGTACTAGTAGGAGTACTAGGAGTACTAGTAGGAGTACTAGTAGGAGTACTAGGAGTACTAGTAGGAGTACTAGTAGGAGTACTAGTAGGAGTACTAGGAGTACTAGTAGGAGTACTAGGAGTACTAGGAGTACTAGGAGTACTAGTAGGAGTACTAGGAGTACTAGTAGTACTAGTAGGAGTACTAGGAGTACTAGTAGGAGTACTAGGAGTACTAGTAGGAGTACTAGGAGTACTAGTAGTACTAGGAGTACTAGTAGGAGTACTAGTAGTACTAGGAGTACTAGTAGGAGTACTAGTAGGAGTACTAGGAGTACTAGTAGGAGTACTAGGAGTACTAGTAGGAGTACTAGGAGTACTAGTAGGACTACTAGGAGTACTAGTACTAGGAGTACTACTAGGAGTACTAGTACTAGGAGTACTACTAGGAGTACTACTAGGAGTACTAGCAGTACTACTACTATAGTAGTACTAGGAGTACTAGTAGTAGTACTAGTACTATAGTAGTACTAGTACTATAGTAGTATTAGGAGTACTATAGTACTAGGAGTACTATAGTAGTACTAGAAGTACTATATTAGTACTAGGAGTACTAGTAGGAGTACTAGGAGTACTAGTAGGAGTACTAGGAGTACTAATAGGAGTACTAGGAGTACTAGGAGTACTAGTAGGAGTACTAGGAGTACTAGTAGGAGTACTAGTAGGAGTACTAGGAGTACTAGTAGGAGTACTAGGAGTACTAGTAGGAGTACTAGGAGTACTAGTAGGAGTACTAGGAGTACTAGTAGGAGTACTAGGAGTACTAGTAGGAGTACTAGGAGTACTAGTAGGAGTACTAGGAGTACTAGTAGGAGTACTAGGAGTACTAGTAGGAGTACTAGGAGTACTACTAGTAGTACTATCAGGACTAATATTAGTAGTACTTGGACTACTAATAGTAGTATTACTAGGAGTACTAGTAGTAGTACTAGGAGTACTAGTAGTAGTACTAGGAGTACTAGTAGGAGTACTAGTAGGAGTACTAGTAGGAGTACTAGGAGTACTAGTAGGAGTACTACTAGGAGTACTAGTACTAGGAGTACTACTAGGAGTACTACTAGGAGTACTACTAGGAGTACTAGTAGTAGTACTAGTAGTACTAGTAGTAGTACTAGGAGTACTAGTAGTAGTACTAGGAGTATTAGTAGTAGTACTAGGATTACTAGTAGTACTAGGAGTACTAGTAGTACCACTAGTAGTACTAGTAGTAGTACGAGTACTAGGAGTACTAGTAGGAGTACTCTAGGAGTACTAGGAGTACTAGGAGTACTAGGAGTACTAGTAGGAGTACTAGGAGTACTAGGAGTACTAGAAGGAGTACTAGGAGTACTAGGAGTACTAGGAGGAGTACTAGGAGTACTAGTAGGAGTACTAGTAGTAGTAGGAGTACTAGTAGTACTAGTAGGAGTACTAGGAGTACTAGTAGGAGTACTAGGAGTACTAGTAGGAGTACTAGTAGTACTAGTAGGAGTACTAGTAGGAGTACTAGGAGTACTAGTAGGAGTACTAGGAGTACTAGGAGTACTAGTAGGAGTACTAGGAGTACTAGTAGGAGTACTAGGAGTACTAGTAGGAGTACTAGGAGTACTAGTAGGAGTACTAGGAGTACTAGTAGGAGTACTAGGAGTACTAGTAGGAGTACTAGGAGTACTAGTAGGAGTACTAGGAGTACTAGTAGGAGTACTAGGAGTACTAGTAGGAGTACTAGTAGGAGTACTAGTAGTACTAGTAGGAGTACTAGGAGTACTAGTAGGAGTACTACGAGTACTAGGAGTACTAGTAGGAGTACTAGGAGTACTAGTAGGAGTACTAGAGTACTAGTAATACTAGGAGTACTAGGAGTACTAGGAGTACTAGGAGTAGTACTAGGAGTACTAGTAGTAGTACTAGTAGTACTAGGAGTACTAGTAGTACTAGTAGTACTAGGAGTACTAGTAGTACTAGGAGTAGTACTAGGAGTAGTAGTACTAGGAGTAGTAGAACTAGGAGTACAAGTACTAGGAGTACTAGTAGGAGTACTAGTACTAGGAGTACTAGTAGGAGTACTAGTACTAGGAGTACTAGTAGGAGTACTAGTACTAGGAGTACTAGTAGGAGTACTAGTACTAGGAGTACTAGTAGGAGTACTAGTACTAGGAGTACTAGTAGGAGTACTAGTACTAGGAGTACTAGTAGGAGTACTCTAGGAGTACTCTAGGAGTACTAGTAGGAGTACTCTAGGAGTACTAGTAGGAGTACTCTAGGAGTACTCTAGGAGTACTCTAGGAGTACTAGGAGTACTCTAGGAGTACTAGGAGTACTCTAGGAGTACTCTAGGAGTACTCTAGTCTCCTAGTGCAACAACAGTACTCCTAGTACTACTAGAGTACTCCTACTAGAGTATTTCTAGTAGTACTAGTAGTACTCCAAGTTGTACTAGGAGTACTCCTAGTAGTACTAGGAGTACTCTAGTTGTACTAGGAGTACTCTAGTTGTACTAGGAGTACTCTAGTTGTACTAGGAGTACTCTAGTAGTACCAGGAGTACTATAGTAGTACTAGGAGTACTATAGGAAAACTAGTAGTAGTACTAGTAGTACTAGTAGTAGTACTAGTAGTACTCGGAGTAGTAGTACTAGGAGTACTAGTAGTAGTACAAGGAGTAGTAGTAGTACTAGTAGTAGTACTAGGAGTACTAGTAGTAGTACTAGGAGTACTAGTAGTAGTACTAGGAGTACTAGTAGTAGTACTAAGAATACTAATAGTAGTACTAGTAGTAGTACTAGTAGTACTAGTAGGAGTACTAGTAGTACTAGTAGAAGTAGTACTAGGAGTACTAGTAGTGGTAGTAGTACTAGCAGTACTAGTAGTAGTACTAGGAGTACTAGTAGTAGTACTAGTAGTAGTACTAGGAGTACTAGTAGTAGTACTAGGAGTACTAGTAGTAGTACTAGGAGTAGTAGTAGTTCTAGGAGTAGTAGTAGTACTAGGAGTAGTAGTACTACTAGGAGTAATAGTAGTACTAGGAGTAGTAGTAGTACTAGAAGTAGTAGGAGTACTATGAGTAGTAGGAGTACTAGGAGTACCAGGCGAACCAGGAGTACCAGGAGTACTAGGATTACTAATAGTACTAGGAGTACTAGTAGGAGTACTAGGAGTACTAGTAGGAGTACTAGGAGTACTAGTAGGAGTACTAGTAGGAGTACTAGGAGTACTAGTAGGAGTACTAGTAGGAGTACTAGGAGTACTAGTAGGAGTACTAGGAGTACTAGGAGTACTAGGAGTACTAGTAGGAGTACTAGGAGTACTAGTAGGAGTACTAGGAGTACTAGTAGGAGTACTAGGAGTACTAGTAGGAGTACTAGGAGTACTAGTAGGAGTACTAGTAGGAGTACTAGGAGTACTAGTAGTACTAGTAGGAGTACTAGGAGTACTAGTAGGAGTACTAGGAGTACTAGTAGGAGTACTAGGAGTACTAGTAGGAGTACTAGGAGTACTAGTAGGAGTACTAGGAGTACTAGTAGGAGTACTAGGAGTACTAGTAGGAGTACTAGGAGTACTAGTAGGAGTACTAGTAGGAGTACTAGGAGTACTAGTAGGAGTAGTAGGAGTACTAGTAGTACTAGTAGGAGTACTAGGAGTACTAGTAGGAGTACTAGGAGTACTAGTAGGAGTACTAGGAGTACTAGTAGGAGTACTAGGAGTACTAGTAGTACTAGGAGTACTAGTAGGAGTACCAGTAGGAGTACTAGGAGTACTAGTAGGAGTACTAGGAGTACTAGTAGGAGTACTAGGAGTACTAGTAGGAGTACTAGGAGTACTAGTAGGAGTACTACTAGGAGTACTAGTAGTACTAGTAGTACTATAGTAGTACTGGGAGTACTAGTAGTACTAGGAGTACTCTAGTAGTACTTGTAGTACTAGTAGTACTACAGTAGTACTAGAAGTAGTACTAGAAGTACTAGAAGTACTAGGAGTACTAGTAGGAGTACTAGGAGTACTAGTAGGAGTACTAGTAGGAGTACTAGGAGTACTAGGAGTACTAGTAGGAGTACTAGGAGTACTAGTAGGAGTACTAGGAGTACTAGGAGGAGTACTAGGAGTACTAGTAGGAGTACTAGTAGGAGTACTAGGAGTACTAGTAGTAGTACTAGGAGTACTAGTAGGAGTACTAGGAGTACTAGTAGGAGTACTAGGAGTACTAGTAGTACTAGGAGTACTAGTAGGAGTACCAGTAGGAGTACTAGGAGTACTAGTAGGAGTACTAGGAGTACTAGTAGGAGTACTAGGAGTACTAGTAGGAGTACTAGGAGTACTAGTAGGAGTACTACTAGGAGTACTAGTAGTACTAGTAGTACTAGTAGTAGTACTAGGAGTACTAGTAGTACTAGGAGTAGTAGTACTAGGAGTAGTACTAGGAGTAGTACTAGGAGTACTAGTAGTACTAGGAGTACTAGTAGGAGTACTAGGAGTACTAGTAGGAGTACTAGTAGGAGTACTAGGAGTACTAGGAGTACTAGTAGGAGTACTAGGAGTACTAGTAGGAGTACTAGGAGTACTAGGAGGAGTACTAGGAGTACTAGTAGGAGTACTAGTAGGAGTACTAGGAGTACTAGTAGTAGTACTAGGAGTACTAGTAGTAGTACTAGGAGTACTAGTAGTAGTACTAGGAGTACTAGTAGTAGTACTAGGAGTACTAGTAGTAGTACTAGGAGTACTAGTAGTAGTACTAGGAGTACTAGTAGTAGTACTAGGAGTACTAGTAGTAGTACTAGGAGTACTAGTAGGAGTACTAGGAGTACTAGTAGGAGTACTAGTAGGAGTACTAGGAGTACTAGTAGGAGTACTACTAGGAGTACTAGTACTAGGAGTACTACTAGGAGTACTACTAGGAGTACTAGTAGTATTACTAGTAGTACTAGTACTAGTAGTATTACTAGTAGTATTACTAGTAGCACTAGTAGTAGTACTAGTAGTAGTACAAGTAGTACTAGTAGTACTAGTAGTACAAGTAGTAGTACTAATAGTACTAGTAGGAGTACTAGTAGGAGTACTAGTAGGAGTACTAGGAGTACTAGTAGGAGTACTAGGAGTACTAGTAGGAGTACTAGGAGTACTAGTAGGAGTACTAGGAGTACTAGTAGGAGTACTAGGAGTACTAGTAGGAGTACTAGGAGTACTAGGAGTACTAGGAGTACTAGTAGGAGTACTAGTAGGAGTACTAGGAGTACTAGGAGTACTAGGAGGAGTACTAGGAGTACTAGTAGGAGTACTAGGAGTACTAGTAGGAGTACTAGGAGTACTAGTAGGAGTAGTAGGAGTACTAGTAGTACTAGTAGGAGTACTAGTAGTACTAGTAGGAGTACTAGGAGTACTAGTAGGAGTACTAGGAGTACTAGTAGGAGTACTAGGAGTACTAGTAGTACTAGTAGGAGTACTAGTAGTACTAGTAGGAGTACTAGGAGTACTAGGAGTACTAGGAGTACTAGTAGGAGTACTAGGAGTACTAGTAGGAATACTAGGAGTACTAGGAGTACTAGTAGGAGTACTAGGAGTACTAGTAGGAGTACTAGGAGTACTAGTAGGAGTACTAGTAGGAGTACTAGGAGTACTAGTAGGAGTACTAGGAGTACTAGTAGGAGTACTAGGAGTACTAGTAGGAGTACTAGGAGTACTAGTAGGAGTACTAGGAGTACTAGTAGCAGTACTAGGAGTACTAGTAGCAGTACTAGGAGTACTAGTAGTAGTACTAGTAGTAATAGTAGTACTAGGAGTACTAGTACTCTATTAGTACTAGGAGTACTCTATTAGTACTAGGAGTACTCTAGTAGTACTAGGAGTACTCTAGTTGTACTAGGAGTACTCTAGTAGTACTAGAACTCTAGTAGTACTAGTACTCTAGTAGTACCAGGAGTACTATAGTAGTACTACGAGTACTATAGTAGTACTATAGGAAAACTAGTAGTAGTAGTACTAGGAGTACTAGTAGTATTCTAGTTGTACTAGGAGTACTCTAGTTGTACTAGGAGTACTCTAGTAGTACTAGGAGTACTCTAGTTGTACTAGAAGTACTATAGTACAACTAGTACTCTAGTAGTACCAGGGGTACTATAGTAGTACTAGGAGTACTAGTAGTAGTACTAGGAGTACTAGTAGTAGTACTAGGAGTACTAGTAGTACTAGGAGTACTAGTAGTAGTACTAGGAGTACTAGTAGTAGTACTAGGAATACTAGTAGTACTAGGAGTACTAGTAGTGCTAGTAGTACTAGTAGTACTAGGAGTACTAGTAGTACTAGGAGTAGTACTAGTAGAAGTACTAGGAGTAGTAGTAGTAGTACTAGGAGTAGTAGTAGTACTAGGAGTAGTAGTAGTACTAGGAGTACTAGTAGTAGTAGGAGTACTAGTAGTACTAGGAGTAGTAGTAGTACTAGTAGTAGTAGTACTAGTAGTAGTAGTACCAGGAGTAGTAGTAGTACCAGGAGTACCAGGAGTACTAGGAGTAGTAGTTGTACTAAGAGTAGTACTAGGAGTAGTAATACTAGGAGTACTAGGAGTAGTAATACTAGGAGTACTAGTAGTAGTACTAGGAATAATAGTAGTAGCACTAGGAGTAATAGTAGTAATAGTAGTACTAGGAGTACTAGTAGTACTAGGAAAACTAGTAGTAGTACTAGGAGTACTAGTAGTAGTACTAGTAGTAGTACTAGTAGTAGTACTAGTAGTACTAGGAGTACTAGGAGTACTAGTAGGAGTACTAGGAGTACTAGTAGGAGTACTAGGAGTACTAGTAGGAGTACTAGTAGGAGTACTAGGAGTACTAGTAGGAGTACTAGGAGTACTAGTAGGAGTACTAGGAGTACTAGTAGGAGTACTAGGAGTACTAGTAGGAGTACTAGGAGTACTAGTAGGAGTACTAGGAGTACTAGTAGGAGTACTAGGAGTACTAGTAGGAGTACTAGGAGTACTAGTAGGAGTACTAGGAGTACTAGGAGTACTAGGAGTACTAGGAGTACTAGGAGTACTCTAGTAGTACTAGGAGTACTCTAGTAGTATTAGGAGTACTCTAGGAGTACTTTAGTAGTACTAGGAGTACTCTAATAGTATTAGGAGTACTCTAGTAGTACTAGGAGTGCTGTAGTAGTATTAGGAGTACTCTAGTAGTACTAGGAGTACTCTAGGAGTACTAGGAGTACTCTAGGAGTACTAGGAGTACTCTAGGAGTACTAGGAGTACTCTAGGAGTACTAGGAGTACTCTAGTCTCCTAGTACAACTAGAGTACTCCTAGTACTACTAGAGTACTCCTACTAGAGTACTCCTACTAGAGTATTTCTAGTAGTACTAGTAGTACTCCTAGTAGAACTAGGAATACTCCAAGTTGTACTAGGAGTACTCCTAGTTGTACTAGTACTCTAGTTGTACTAGTACTCTAGTTGTACTAGTACTCTAGTTGTACTAGGAGTACTAGTAGTAGTACTAGGAGTACTATAGTAGTAGTAGGAGTACTAGTAGTAGTACTAGGAGTACTAGTAGTAGTACTAGGAGTACTAGTAGTAGTACTAGGAGTACTAGTAGTAGTACTAGGAGTACTCTAGTAGTACTAGGAATACTCTAGTAGTACTAGGAGTACAATAGTAGTACTAGGAGTACTAGAGTAGTACTCGGAGTACTAGTAGTAGTACTAGGAGTACTAGTAGTAGTACTCGGAGTACTAGTAGTAGTGGTACTAGGAGTACTAGTAGTAGTACTAGGAGTACTAGTAGTACTAGTAGTACTAGTAGTAGTACTAGGAGTACTAGTAGTAGTACTAGGAGTATAAGTAGTAGTACTAGTACTAGTACTTGTAGTAGTACTAGTAGTACTAGTACTAGTACTAGGAGTACTAGTACTAGGAGTAGTAGTACTAGTAGTACTAGTAGTACTAGGAGTACTAGTAGTAGTACTAGGAGTACTAGGAGTACTAGGAGTACTAGTAGTAGTACTAGGAGTAGTACTAGGAGTACTAGGAGTAGTACTAGGAGTACTAGGAGTAGTACTAGGAGTACTAGTAGTAGTACTAGTAGTAGTACTAGGAGTAGTAGTACTAGTAGTAGTAGGAGTACTCTAGTAGTACTAGGAGTAGTAGTACTAGGAGTACTAGTACTAGGAGTACTAGTAGGAGTACTAGTACTAGGAGTACTAGTAGGAGTACTAGTACTAGGAGTACTAGTAGGAGTACTAGTACTAGGAGTACTAGTAGGAGTACTAGTACTAGGAGTACTAGTAGGAGTACTAGTACTAGGAGTACTAGTAGGAGTACTAGTACTAGGAGTACTAGTAGGAGTACTAGTACTAGGAGTACTAGTACTAGGAGTACTAGTAGGAGTACTAGTAGGAGTACTAGTACTAGGAGTACTAGTAGGAGTACTAGTACTAGGAGTACTAGTAGGAGTACTAGTACTAGGAGTACTAGTAGGAGTACTAGTAGTAGGAGTACTAGTAGTAGGAGTACTAGTAGTAGGAGTACTAGTAGTAGTACTAGGACTACTCTAGTAGTACTAGGAGTACTATAGTAGTACTAGGAGTACTATAGTAGTACTAGGAGTACTCTAGTAGTACTAGGAGTACTCTAGTAGTACTAGGAGTACTCTAGTAGTCTCCTAGTACAACTAGAGTACTCCTAGTACTACTAGAGTACTCCTACTAGAGTACTCCTACTAGAGTATTCCTAGTAGTACTCCTAGTAGAACTAGGAATACTCCAAGTTGTACTAGGAGTACTCCTAGTTGTACTAGGAGTACTCTTAGTTGTATTAGGAGTACTCCTAGTTGTACTAGGAGTACTCTAGTTGTACTAGGAGTACCCTAGTTGTACTAGTACTCTAGTTGTACTAGTACTCTAGTTGTACTAGGAGTACTCTAGGAGTACTAGTAGTAGTACTAGGAGTACTAGTAGTAGTACTAGGAGTACTAGTAGTAGTACTAGGAGTACTAGTAGTAGTACTAGGAGTACTAGTAGTAGTACTAGGAGTACTACTAGGAGTACTAGTACTAGTAGGAGTACTAGGAGTACTAGTAGGAGTACTAGGAGTACTAGTAGGAGTACTACTAGGAGTACTAGTACTAGGAGTACTACTAGGAGTACTACTAGGAGTACTAGTAGTAGTACTAGTAGTACTAGTAGTAGTACTAGGAGTACTAGTAGTAGTACTAGGAGTACTAGTAGTAGTACTAGGAGTACTAGTAGTAGTAGGAGTACTAGTAGTAGTACTAGGAGTACTAGTAGGAGTACTAGGAGTACTAGTAGGAGTACTAGGAGTACTAGGAGTACTAGTAGGAGTACTAGGAGTACTAGTAGGAGTACTAGGAGTACTAGTAGTACTAGTAGTACTAGGAGTACTAGTAGGAGTACTAGGAGTACTAGTAGGAGTACTAGGAGTACTAGTAGGAGTACTAGGAGTACTAGTAGGAGTACTAGGAGTACTAGTAGGAGTACTAGGAGTACTAGTAGGACTACTAGGAGTACTAGTAGGACTACTAGGAGTACTAGTACTAGGAGTACTAGTACTAGGAGTACTACTAGGAGTACTACTAGGAGTACTAGGAGTACTAGTAGTAGTACTAGGAGTACTAGTAGTAGTACTAGGAGTACTAGTAGTAGTACTAGGAGTACTAGTAGTAGTACTAGTAGTAGTACTAGTACTAGTAGTACTATAGTACTAGTAGTAGTACCAGGAGTACTATAGTAGTACTAGGAGTACTAGTAGTAGTACTAGGAGTACTAGTAGGAGTACTAGGAGTACTAGTAGGAGTACTAGGAGTACTAGTAGGAGTACTAGGAGTACTAGTAGGAGTACTAGGAGTACTAGTAGGAGTACTAGGAGTACTAGTAGGAGTACTAGGAGTACTAGTAGGAGTACTAGGAGTACTAGGAGTACTAGTAGGAGTACTAGGAGTACTAGGAGTACTAGGAGGAGTACTAGGAGTACTAGTAGGAGTACTAGGAGTACTTGTAGGAGTACTAGGAGTACTAGTAGTACTAGGAGTACGAGTAGTAGTACTAGGAGTACTAGTAGTAGTACTAGGAGTAGTACTAGGAGTACTAGGAGTAGTACTAGGAGTACTAGTAGTAGTACTAGGAGTACTAGTAGTAGTACTAGGAGTACTAGTAGTAGTACTAGTAGTACTAGGAGTACTAGTAGTACTAGTAGGAGTACTAGTACTAGGAGTACTAGTAGGAGTACTAGTACTAGGAGTACTAGTACTAGGAGTACTAGTACTAGGAGTACTAGTACTAGGAGTACTAGTACTAGGAGTACTAGTACTAGGAGTACTAGTACTAGGAGTACTAGTACTAGGAGTACTAGTACTAGGAGTACTCTAGTAGTACTAGGAGTACTCTAGTCTCCTAGTACAACTAGAGTACTCCTAGTACTACTAGAGTACTTCTACTAGAGTACTCCTACTAGAGTGCTCCTAGTAGTACTAGGAGTACTCCAAGTTGTACTAGGAGTACTCTTAGTTGTACTAGGAGTACTCTTAGTTGTACTAGGAGTACTCTAGTTGTACTAGGAGTACTCTAGTTGTACTAGGAGTGCTATAGGAAAACTAGTAGTAGTAGTACTAGTAGTAGTACTAGGAGTACTAGTAGTACTAGTACTAGTAGTAGTACTAGGAGTATTCTAGTACTACTAGGAGTACTAGGAGTACTAGTAGTAGTACTAGGAGTACTAGTAGGAGTACTACTAGGAGTACTACTAGGAGTACTACTAGGAGTACTAGTAGTAGTACTAGTAGTAGTACTAGGAGTACTAGTAGTAGTACTAGGAGTACTAGTAGTACTAGGAGTACTAGTAGTAGTACTAGGAGTAGTACTAGGAGTACTAGTAGGAGTACTAGGAGTACTAGTAGGAGTAGTAGGAGTACTAGTAGGAGTACTACTAGGAGTACTAGTAGTAGTACTAGTAGTAGTACTAGGAGTACTAGTAGGAGTACTAGGAGTACTAGTAGGAGTACTACTAGGAGTACTACTAGGAGTACTACTAGGAGTACTAGTAGTAGTACTAGTAGTAGTACTAGGAGTACTAGTAGGAGTACTAGGAGTACTAGTAGGAGTAGTAGGAGTACTAGTAGTACTAGTAGGAGTACTAGGAGTACTAGTAGGAGTACTAGGAGTACTAGTAGGAGTACTAGGAGTACTAGTAGGAGTAGTAGGAGTACTAGTAGTACTAGTAGGAGTACTAGGAGTACTAGTAGGAGTACTAGGAGTACTAGTAGGAGTACTAGTAGGAGTACTAGGAGTACTAGTAGGAGTACTAGGAGTACTAGTAGGAGTACTAGTAGGAGTACTAGGAGTACTAGTAGGAGTACTAGGAGTACTAGTAGGAGTACTAGGAGTACTAGTAGGAGTACTAGGAGTACTAGTAGGAGTACTAGGAGTACTAGTAGGAGTACTAGGAGTACTAGTAGGAGTACTAGGAGTACTAGTAGGAGTACTAGGAGTACTAGTAGGAGTACTAGGAGTACTAGTAGGAGTACTAGGAGTACTAGTAGGAGTACTAGGAGTACTAGTAGGAGTACTAGGAGTACTAGTAGGAGTACTAGGAGTACTAGTAGGAGTACTAGGAGTACTAGTAGGAGTACTAGGAGTACTAGTAGGAGTACTAGGAGTACTAGTAGGAGTACTAGTAGGAGTACTAGGAGTACTAGTAGGAGTACTAGTAGGAGTACTAGTAGGAGTACTAGGAGTACTAGTAGGAGTACTAGGAGTACTAGGAGTACTAGTAGGAGTACTAGGAGTACTAGTAGGAGTACTAGGAGTACTAGTAGGAGTACTAGGAGTACTAGTAGGAGTACTAGGAGTACTAGTAGTACTAGTAGGAGTACTAGGAGTACTAGTAGGAGTACTAGGAGTACTAGTAGGAGTACTAGGAGTACTAGTAGTACTAGGAGTACTAGTAGGAGTACTAGTAGTACTAGGAGTACTAGTAGGAGTACTAGTAGGAGTACTAGGAGTACTAGTAGGAGTACTAGGAGTACTAGTAGGAGTACTAGGAGTACTAGTAGGACTACTAGGAGTACTAGTAGGAGTACTAGTACTAGGAGTACTACTAGGAGTACTAGTACTAGGAGTACTACTAGGAGTACTACTAGGAGTACTAGGAGTACTAGTAGTAGTACTAGGAGTACTAGTAGTAGTACTAGTAGTAGTACTAGGAGTACTAGTAGTACTAGGAGTACTAGTAGTAGTACTAGGAGTACTAGTAGTAGTACTAGGAGTACTAGTAGGAGTACTAGGAGTACTAGTAGGAGTACTAGGAGTACTAGTAGGAGTACTAGGAGTACTAGTAGGAGTACTAGGAGTACTAGTAGGAGTACTAGGAGTACTAGTAGGAGTACTAGGAGTACTAGTAGGAGTACTAGGAGTACTAGGAGGAGTACTAGGAGTACTAGTAGGAGTACTAGGAGTACTAGTAGGAGTACTAGGAGTACTAGTAGTAGTACTAGGAGTACTAGTAGTAGTACTAGGAGTACTAGTAGTAGTACTAGGAGTACTAGTAGTAGTACTAGGAGTACTAGGAGTAGTACTAGGAGTAGTAGTACTAGTACTAGGAGTACTCTAGTAGTACTAGGAGTAGTAGTACTAGGAGTACTAGTACTAGGAGTACTCTAGTAGTACTAGGAGTACTCTAGTAGTACTAGGAGTACTCTAGTAGTACTAGTAGTAGTACTAGTAGTACTAGTAGTAGTACTAGGAGTACTAGTAGTAGTACTAGGAGTACTAGTAGTAGTACTAGGAGTACTAGTAGTACTAGGAGTACTAGTAGGAGTACTAGTAGGAGTACTAGGAGTACTAGGAGTACTAGGAGTACTAGTAGGAGTACTAGGAGTACTAGTAGGAGTACTAGGAGTACTAGGAGTACTAGTAGGAGTACTAGGAGTACTAGGAGTACTAGTAGGAGTAGTAGGAGTACTAGTAGGAGTACTAGTAGGAGTAGTAGGAGTACTAGTAGGAGTACTAGGAGTACTAGGAGTACTAGTAGGAGTAGTAGGAGTACTAGTAGTACTAGTAGGAGTACTAGTAGTACTAGTAGGAGTACTAGTAGGAGTACTAGTAGGAGTACTAGGAGTACTAGTAGGAGTACTAGGAGTACTAGTAGGAGTACTAGGAGTACTAGTAGGAGTACTAGGAGTACTAGTAGGAGTACTAGGAGTACTAGTAGGAGTACTAGGAGTACTAGTAGGAGTACTAGGAGTACTAGTAGGAGTACTAGGAGTACTAGTAGGAGTACTAGTAGGAGTAGTAGTAGTACTAGTAGGAGTACTAGTAGGAGTACTAGGAGTACTAGTAGGAGTACTAGGAGTACTAGGAGTACTAGGAGTACTAGGAGTACTAGTAGTACTAGGAGTAGTACTAGTAGTAGTACTAGGAGTAGTAGTAGTAGTACTAGTAGTAATAGTACTAGGAGTAGTAGTAGTTCTAGGAGTAGTAGTAGTACTAGGAGTAGTAGTACTACTAGGAGTAATAGTAGTACTAGGAGTAGTAGTAGTACTAGAAGTAGTAGGAGTACTATGAGTAGTAGGAGTACTAGGAGTACTAGTAGGAGTACTAGGAGTACTAGTAGGAGTACTAGGAGTACTAGTAGGAGTACTAGGAGTACTAGTAGGAGTACTAGGAGTACTAGTAGGAGTACTAGGAGTACTAGTAGGAGTACTAGGAGTACTAGTAGGAGTACTAGTAGGAGTACGAGGAGTACAAGGAGTACAAGGAGTACTAGTAGGAGTACTAGGAGTACTAGTAGGAGTACTAGGAGTACTAGTAGGAGTACTAGGAGTACTAGTAGGAGTACTAGGAGTACTAGTAGTACTAGTAGGAGTACTAGGAGTACTAGTAGGAGTACTAGGAGTACTAGTAGGAGTACTAGGAGTACTAGTAGGAGTACTAGGAGTACTAGGAGTACTAGTAGGAGTACTAGGAGTACGACGAGTACTAGTAGTACTAGGAGTACTAGTAGGAGTACTAGGAGTACTAGTAGGAGTACTAGGAGTACTAGTAGGAGTACTAGGAGTACTAGTAGGAGTAGTAGGAGTACTAGTAGTACTAGTAGGAGTACTAGGAGTACTAGTAGGAGTACTAGGAGTACTAGTAGGAGTACTAGGAGTACTAGTAGGAGTACCAGTAGGAGTACTAGGAGTACTAGTAGGAGTACTAGGAGTACTAGTAGGAGTACTAGGAGTACTAGTAGGAGTACTAGGAGTACTAGTAGGAGTACTACTAGGAGTACTAGTAGTACTAGTAGTACTAGTAGTAGTACTAGGAGTACTAGTAGTACTAGGAGTACTAGTAGTAGTACTAGTAGTAGTACTAGGAGTAGTACTAGGAGTACTAGTAGTACTAGGAGTACTAGTAGTAGTACTAGGAGTACTAGTAGGAGTACTAGGAGTACTAGTAGGAGTACTAGTAGGAGTACTAGGAGTACTAGTAGGAGTACTAGGAGTACTAGTAGGAGTACTAGGAGTACTAGGAGGAGTACTAGGACTACTAGTAGGAGTACTAGTAGGAGTACTAGGAGTACTAGTAGTAGTACTAGGAGTACTAGTAGTAGTACTAGGAGTACTAGTAGTAGTACTAGGAGTACTAGTAGTAGTACTAGGAGTACTAGTAGGAGTACTAGGAGTACTAGTAGGAGTACTAGGAGTACTAGTAGGAGTACTAGTAGGAGTACTAGGAGTACTAGTAGGAGTACTAGGAGTACTAGTAGGAGTACTACTAGGAGTACTAGTACTAGGAGTACTACTAGGAGCAGTACTAGGAGTACTAGTAGTAGTACTAGTAGTAGTACTAGTAGTAGTAGTAGTAGTAGTACTAGTAGTAGTAGTACTAGGAGTAGTAGTACTAGTAGTACTAGGAGTACTCTAGTAGTACTAGGAGTACTAGTAGTAGTACTAGGAGTACTAGTAGTAGTACTAGGAGTACTAGTAGGAGTACTAGGAGTACTAGTAGGAGTACTAGGAGTACTAGTAGGAGTACTAGGAGTACTAGTAGGAGTAGTAGGAGTACTAGGAGTACTAGTAGGAGTACTAGGAGTACTAGTAGGAGTACTAGGAGTACTAGTAGGAGTAGTAGGAGTACTAGTAGTACTAGTAGGAGTACTAGTAGTACTAGTAGGAGTACTAGGAGTACTAGTAGGAGTACTAGGAGTACTAGTAGGAGTACTAGGAGTACTAGTAGGAGTACTAGGAGTACTAGTAGGAGTACTAGGAGTACTAGTAGGAGTACTAGGAGTACTAGTAGTACTAGTAGGAGTACTAGTAGTACTAGTAGGAGTACTAGGAGTACTAGTAGGAGTACTAGGAGTACTAGTAGGAGTACTAGGAGTACTAGTAGGAATACTAGGAGTACTAGGAGTACTAGTAGGAGTACTAGGAGTACTAGTAGGAGTAGTAGGAGTACTAGTAGGAGTACTAGTAGGAGTACTAGGAGTACTAGTAGGAGTACTAGGAGTACTAGTAGGAGTACTAGGAGTACTAGTAGGAGTACTAGGAGTACTAGTAGTACTAGTAGGAGTACTAGGAGTACTAGTAGTACTAGGAGTACTAGTAGGAGTACTAGGAGTACTAGTAGGAGTACTAGGAGTACTAGTAGGAGTACTAGGAGTACTAGGAGTACTAGGAGTACTAGGAGTACTAGGAGTACTAGGAGTACTCTAGTAGTACCAGGGGTACTAGTAGTAGTACTAGGAGTACTAGTAGTAGTACTAGGAATACTAGTAGCACTATGAGTACTAGTAGTACTAGTAGTAGTACTAGTACTAGGAGTACTAGGAGTACTAGTAATAGTACTAGGAGTACTAGTAATAGTACTAGTAGTAGTACTAGTACTAGTACTAGTACTAGTACTAGTAATAGTACTAGTACTAGGAGTACTAGTACTAGGAGTACTAGTACTAGGAGTACTAGTACTGGGCGTACTAGTACTAGTACTAGTCCTAGGAGTACTCTAGTAGTACTAGTAGGAGTACTAGTACTAGGAGTACTAGTAGTAGTACTAGTACTAGTAGTAGTACTAGGAGTACTAGTAGTAGTACTAGTAGTACTAGGAGTACTCTAGTAGTACCAGGGGTACTATAGTAGTACTAGGAGTACTAGTAGTAGTACTAGGAGTACTAGTAGCACTAGGAGTACTAGTAGTACCACTAGGAGTACTAGTAGTACTAGTAGTAGTACTAGTACTAGGAGTACTAGGAGTAGTCTAGTAGTACTAGTAGTAGTACTAGGAGTACTAGTACTAGGAGTACTAGTAGGAGTACTAGTACTAGGAGTACTAGTAGGAGTACTAGTACTAGGAGTACTAGTAGGAGTACTAGTACTAGGAGTACTAGTAGGAGTACTAGTACTAGGAGTACTAGTAGGAGTACTAGTACTAGGAGTACTAGTAGGAGTACTAGTACTAGGAGTACTAGTAGGAGTACTAGTACTAGTAGGAGTACTCTAGGAGTACTAGTAGGAGTACTCTAGGAATACTAGTAGGAGTACTCTAGGAGTACTAGGAGTAGTACAAGGAGTACTCTAGTAGTGTCCTAGTACAACTAGAGTACTCCTAGTGCAACTAGAGTACTCCTAGTACTACTAGAGTACTCCTACTAGAGTACTCCTACTAGAGTATTTCTAGTAGTACTAGTAGTACTCCTAGTAGAACTAGGAGTACTCCTAGTTGTACTAGGAGTACTCCTAGTTGTACTAGGAGTACTAGTTGTACTAGGAGTACTAGTTGTACTAGGAGTTATCTAGTTGTACTAGGAGTTATCTAGTTGTACTAGTACTCTAGTTGTACTAGGAGTACTATAGGAAAACTAGTAGTAGTACTAGGAGTACTATAGTAGTACTAGGAGTACTAGTAGTAGGAGTACTAGTAGTAGTACTAGGAGTACTAGTAGTACTAGGAGTACTATTAGTAGTACTAGGAGTACTAGTAGTAGTACTAGGAGTACTAGTAGGAGTACTAGTACTAGGAGTACTAGTAGGAGTACTAGTAGGAGTACTAGTAGGAATACTACTAGGAGTACTAGTAGGAGTACTAGTAGTACTAGTAGGAGTACTAGTAGTACTAGTAGGACTAGTAGGACTAGTAGTACTAGTAGTACTAGTAGGACTAGTAGTACTAGTAGGACTAGTAGTACTAGTAGGACTAGTAGTACTAGTAGTACTAGTAGGACTAGTAGTAGTAGACTAGTAGGACTAGTAGTACTAGTAGGACTAGTAGTAGTACTCTAGGAGTACTAGGAGTACTCTAGGAGTACTAGGAGTACTCTAGGAGTACTAGGAGTACTCTAGGAGTACTAGGAGTACTCTAGGAGTACTAGGAGTACTCTAGGAGTACTAGGAGTACTCTAGGAGTACTAGGAGTACTCTAGGAATACTAGGAGTAGTCTAGTAGTACTAGCAGTACTATAGTAGTCTCCTAGTACAACTAGAGTACTCCTAGTACTACAAGAGTACTCCTACTAGAGTATTTCTAGTAGTACTAGTAGTACTCCAAGTTGTACTAGGAGTACTCCTAGTTGTACTAGGAGTACTCTAGTTGTACTAGGAGTACTCTAGTTGTACTAGTACTCTAGTTGCACTAGGAGTACTCTAGGAGTACTAGTACTACTACTAGTACTACTAGTAGTAGTACTAGGAGTACTAGTAGTAGTACCAGGAGTACTATAGTAGTACTAGGAGTACTAGTAGTAGTACTAGGAGTACTAGTAGTAGTACTAGTACTACTAGTACTAGTAGTACTAGGAGTACTAGTAGTAGTACTAGGAGTACTAGTAGTAGTACTAGGAGTACTAGTAGTAGTACTAGGAGTACTAGTAGTAGTACTAGGAGTACTAGTAGTAGTACTAGGAGTACTAGTAGTAGTACTAGGAGTACTAGTAGTAGTACTAGGAGTACTAGTAGTAGTACTAGGAGTACTAGTAGTAGTACTAGGAGTACTAGTAGTAGTACTAGGAGTACTAGTAGTAGTACTAGGAGTACTAGTAGTAGTACTAGAAGAGTACTAGTAGTAGTACTAGGAGTAGTAGTAGTAGTACTAGGAGTAGTAGTAGTACTAGGAGTAGTAGTAGTACTAGGAGTAGTAGTAGTAGTAGTACTAGGAGTAGTAGTAGTAGTAGTACTAGGAGTACTCTAGGAGTACTAGTAGGAGTAGTACTAGGAGTACTAGTAGGAGTACTACTAGGAGTACTAGTAGGAGTACTAGTAGTAGTACTAGTAGTACTAGTAGTAGTACTAGGAGTATTAGTAGTAGTACTAGTTGTAGTACTAGTAGTAGTACTAGTAGTAGTACTAGTAGTAGTACTAGTAGTAGTACTAGTAGTACTAGTAGTAGTACCAGGAGTACTAGTAGTAGTACTAGGAGTACTAGTAGTAGTACTAGGAGTACTAGTAGTACTAGGAGTACTAGTAGTAGTACTAGGAGTACTAGTAGGAGTACTAGTAGGAGTACTAGTAGGAGTACTAGTAGGAGTACTAGTAGGAGTACTAGTAGGAGTACTAGTAGGAGTACTAGTAGGAGTACTAGTAGGAGTACTAGGAGTACTAGTAGGAGTACTAGGAGTACTAGTAGGAGTACTAGGAGTACTAGTAGGAGTACTAGGAGTACTAGTAGGAGTACTAGGAGTACTAGTAGGAGTACTAGGAGTACTAGTAGGAGTACTAGGAGTACTACTAGTAGGAGTACTAGGAGTACTACTAGTAGGAGTAGTAGGAGTACTAGTAGTACTAATAGGAGTACTAGTAGTACTAGTAGGACTAGTAGTACTAGTAGGACTAGTAGGACTAGTAGGACTAGTAGGACTAGTAGTACTAGTAGTACTAGTAGGACTAGTAGTACTAGTAGGACTAGTAGTACTAGTAGGACTAGTAGTACTAGTAGTACTAGTAGGACTAGTAGTAGTAGACTAGTAGGACTAGTAGTACTAGTAGTAGTACTAGTAGTACTAGTAGGAGTACTAGTACTACTAGTAGGAGTACTAGGAGTACTAGGAGTACTAGTAGTACTAGTATGAGTACTAGTAGTACTAGTAGGAGTACTAGGAGTACTAGTAGGAGTACTAGGAGTACTAGTAGGAGTACTAGGAGTACTAGTAGGAGTACTAGGAGTACTAGTAGTAGTACTTGTAGTACTAGTAGTAGTACTTGTAGTACTAGTAGTAGTACTTGTAGTACTTGTAGTACTAGTAGTAGTACTTGTAGTACTAGTAGTAGTACTTGTAGTACTAGTAGGAGTACTACTAGTACTAGTAGGAGTACTAGTAGTACTAGTAGGAGTACTAGTAGTACTAGTAGTACTAGGAGTACTAGTAGGAGTACTAGGAGTACTAGTAGGAGTACTAGGAGTACTAGTAGGAGTACTAGGAGTACTAGTAGGAGTACTAGGAGTACTAGTAGGAGTACTAGTAGGAGTACTAGTAGGAGTACTAGTAGGAGTACTAGGAGTACTAGGAGTACTAGGAGTACTAGTAGGAGTACTAGGAGTACTAGTAGTACTAGTAGGAGTACTAGTAACACTAGTAGGAGTACTAGTAGGAGTACTAGGAGTACTAGTAGGAGTACTAGTAGGAGTACTAGGAGTACTAGTACTAGTAGGAGTACTAGGAGTACTAGTAGGAGTACTAGTAGGAGTGCTAGGAGTACTAGTAGGAGTACTAGTAGGAGTACTAGTAGGAGTACTAGTAGTACTAGTAGGAGTACTAGTAGTACTAGTAGGAGTACTAGTAGTACTAGTAGGAGTACTAGGAGTACTAGTAGGAGTACTAGGAGTACTAGTAGGAGTACTAGTAGGAGTACTAGGAGTACTAGTAGGAGTACTAGGAGTACTAGTAGGAGTACTAGGAGTACTAGTAGGAGTACTAGGAGTACTAGTAGGAGTACTAGGAGTACTAGTAGGAGTACTAGGAGTACTAGTAGGAGTACTAGGAGTACTAGTAGGAGTACTAGGAGTACTAGTAGGAGTACTAGGAGTACTAGTAGGAGTACTAGGAGTACTAGTAGGAGTACTAGGAGTACTAGTAGGAGTACTAGGAGTACTAGTAGGAGTACTAGGAGTACTAGTAGGAGTACTAGGAGTACTAGTAGGAGTACTAGGAGTACTAGTAGGAGTACTAGGAGTACTAGTAGGAGTACTAGGAGTACTAGTACTCTAGGAGTACTCTAGGAGTACTAGGAGTACTCTAGGAGTACTAGGAGTACTCTAGGAGTACTAGGAGTACTCTAGTCTCCTAGTACAACTAGAGTACTACTAGAGTACTCCTACTAGAGTGCTCCTAGTAGTACTAGGAGTACTCCAAGTTGTACTAGGAGTACTCCTAGTTGTACTAGGAGTACTCTTAGTTGTATTAGGAGTACTCTAGTTGTACTAGTTGTACTAGTAGTTGTACTAGTTGTACTAGTAGTTGTACTAGTTGTACTAGTAGTTGTACTAGTTGTACTAGTAGTTGTACTAGTTGTACTAGTAGTTGTACTAGTTGTACTAGTAGTTGTACTAGTTGTACTAGTAGTTGTACTAGTTGTACTAGTAGTTGTACTAGTAGTTGTACTAGTTGTTGTACTAGGAGTACTAGTAATAGTACTAGGAGTACTAGTACTAGTACTAGGAGTACTAGTACTAGGAGTACTAGTAGGAGTACTAGTACTAGGAGTACTAGTAGGAGTACTAGTACTAGGAGTACTAGTAGGAGTACTAGTAGTACTAGTAGGAGTACTCTAGGAGTACTCTAGGAGTACTCTAGGAGTACTAGGAGTACTCTAGTCTCCTAGTACAACTAGAGTACTTCTAGTACTACTAGAGTACTCCTACTAGAGTACTACTAGAGTGCTCCTAGTAGTACTCCTAGTAGTACTAGGAGTACTCCAAGTTGTACTAGGAGTACTCCTAGTTGTACTAGGAGTACTCTAGTTGTACTAGGAGTACTCTAGTTGTACTAGGAGTACTATAGGAAAACTAGTAGTAGTAGTAGTACTAGTAGTAGTACTAGGAGTACTAGTAGTACTAGTAGTAGTACTAGGAGTACTCTAGTTGTACTAGGAGTACTCTAGTTGTACTAGGAGTACTAGTAGTAGTACTAGTAGTAGTAGTAGTAGTACTAGTAGTACTAGGAGTACTAGTAGTAGTGCTAGGAGTACTAGTAGTAGTACTAGGAGTACTAGTAGTAGTACTAGGAGTACTAGTAGTAGTACTAGGAGTACTAGTAGTAGTACTAGGAGTACTAGTAGTAGTACTAGGGAGTACTAGTAGGAGTACTAGTAGAGTACTAGTAGGAGTACTACTAGGAGTACTAGTAGGAGTACTAGTAGGAGTACTAGTAGGAGTACTAGTAGTACTAGTAGGACTAGTAGTACTAGTAGGACTAGTAGGACTAGTAGGACTAGTAGGACTAGTAGTACTAGTAGTACTAGTAGGACTAGTAGTACTAGTAGGACTAGTAGTACTAGTAGGACTAGTAGTACTAGTAGTACTAGTAGGAGTACTAGTACTAGTAGTACTCTAGTACTAGGAGTACTCTAGTAATAGTACTAGGAATACTCTAGTAGTACTAGGAGTACTCTAGTCTCCTAGTACAACTAGAGTACTACTAGAGTACTCCTACTAGAGTGCTCCTAGTAGTACTCCAAGTTGTACTAGGAGTACTCCTAGTTGTACTAGGAGTACTCTAGTTGTACTAGTACTCTAGTTGTATTCGGAGTACTCTAGGAGTAGTAGTAGTAGTACTGGGAGTAGTAGTAGTAGTACTGGGAGTACTAGTAGTAGTACTAGGAGTACTAGTAGTAGTACTAGGAGTACTTGTAGTAGTACTATAAGTACTAGTAGTAGTACTATAAGTACTAGTAGTACTACTAGGAGTACTAGTAGTAATACTACGAGTACTAGTAGTAGTACTAGGAGTACTAGTAGTACTAGTACTAGTAGTACTAGGAGTACTAGTAGTAGTACTAGGAGTACTAGTAGTAGTACTAGGAGTACTAGTAGTAGTACTAGTAGTACTAGGAGTACTAGTAGTTATAGGAGTACTAGAAGTACTAGTAGTACTAGGAGTACTAGTAGTAGTACTAGGAGTACTAGTAATAGTACTAGGAGTACTAGTAATAGTACTAGGAGTACTAGTAATAGTACTAGGAGTACTAGTAATAGTACTAGGAGTACTAGTAATAGTACTAGGAGTACTAGTAATAGTACTAGGAGTACTAGTAGTAGTACTAGGAGTACTAGTAGCACTAGGAGTACTAGTAGTACCACTAGGAGTACTAGTAGTACTAGTAGTAGTACTAGTACTAGGAGTACTAGTAGGAATACTAGTAGGAGTACTCTAGGAGTACTAGGAGTAGTACTAGGAGTACTCTAGTAGTCTCCTAGTACAACTAGAGTACTCCTAGTACTACTAGAGTACTCCTACTAGAGTACTCCTACTAGAGTATTTCTAGTAGTACTAGTAGTACTAGTAGAACTAGGAGTACTCCAAGTTGTACTAGGAGTACTCCTAGTTGTACTAGGAGTACTCCTAGTTGTACTAGGAGTACTCTTAGTTGTATTAGGAGTACTCTAGTTGTACTAGGAGTACTCTAGTTGTACTAGTACTCTAGTTGTACTAGTACTCTAGTTGTACTAGGAGTACTCTAGGAGTACTAGTAGTAATACTAGGAGTACTAGTAGTAGTACTAGGAGTACTAGTAATAGTACTAGGAGTACGAGTACTAGTACTAGGAGTACGAGTACTAGTATAGGAGTACTAGTAGTACTAGTAGTAGTACTAGTACTAGGAGTACTAGTAGGAATACTAGTAGGAGTACTCTAGGAGTACTAGGAGTAGTACTAGGAGTACTCTAGTAGTCTCCTAGTACAACTAGAGTACTCCTAGTGCAACTAGAGTACTCCTAGTACTACTAGAGTACTCCTACTAGAGTACTCCTACTAGAGTATTTCTAGTAGTACTAGTAGTACTAGTAGAACTAGGAGTACTCCAAGTTGTACTAGGAGTACTCCTAGTTGTACTAGGAGTACTCCTAGTTGTACTAGGAGTACTCCTAGTTGTACTAGGAGTACTCCTAGTTGTACTAGTACTCTAGTTGTACTAGTACTCTAGTTGTACTAGGAGTACTAGGAGTACTAGTAGTAGTACTAGGAGTAGTACTAGGAGTACTAGGAGTAGTACTAGGAGTACTAGGAGTAGTACTAGGAGTACTAGTAGTAGTACTAGGAGTACTAGTAGTAGTACTAGGAGTACTAGGAGTAGTACTAGGAGTACTAGGAGTAGTACTAGTAGTAGTACTAGGAGTAGTAGTACTAGTACTAGGAGTACTCTAGTAGTACTAGGAGTAGTAGTACTAGGAGTACTAGTAGTACTAGGAGTACTCTAGTAGTACTAGGAGTACTCTAGTAGTACTAGGAGTAGTACTAGTAGTACTAGTAGTACTAGTAGTAGTACTAGTAGTACTAATAGTAGTAGTACTAGTAGTACTAATAGTAGTAGTACTAGTAGTACTAATAGTAGTAGTACTAGTAGTACTAATAGTAGTAGTACTAGTAGTACTAATAGTAGTAGTACTAGTAGTACTAATAGTAGTAGTACTAGTAGGAGTACTAGTAGGAGTACTAGGAGTACTAGTAGGAGTACTACTAGTAGGAGTAGTAGGAGTACTAGTAGTACTAGTAGGAGTACTAGGAGTACTAGTAGTACTAGTAGTACTAGTAGTAGTACTAGTAGTACTAGTAGGAGTACTAGTAGTACTAGTAGGAGTACTAGTAGTACTAGTAGGAGTACTAGGAGTACTAGTAGGAGTACTAGGAGTACTAGTAGGAGTACTAGGAGTACTAGTAGGAGTACTAGGAGTACTAGTAGGAGTACTAGGAGTACTAGTAGGAGTACTAGGAGTACTAGTAGTACTAGTAGGAGTACTAGGAGTACTAGTAGGAGTACTAGTAGTACTAGTAGTACTAGTAGGAATACTAGGAGTACTAGTAGGAGTAGTAGGAGTACTAGGAGTACTAGTAGGAGTACTAGGAGTACTAGTAGGAGTACTAGGAGTACTAGGAGTACTAGTAGGAGTACTAGGAGTACTAGTAGGAGTACTAGTAGGAGTACTAGTAGGAGTACAAGTAGGAGTACTAGTAGGAGTACTAGGAGTACTAGTAGGAGTACTAGTAGTACTAGTAGGAGTACTAGTAGTACTAGTAAGAGTACTAGTAGTACTAGTAAGAGTACTAGTAGTACTAGTAAGAGTACTAGTAGTACTAGTAAGAGTACTAGTAGTACTAGTAAGAGTACTAGTAGTACTAGTAAGAGTACTAGTAGTACTAGTAAGAGTACTAGTAGTACTAGTAAGAGTACTAGTAGTACTAGTAAGAGTACTAGTAGTACTAGTAAGAGTACTAGTAGTACTAGTAAGAGTACTAGTAGTACTAGTAAGAGTACTAGTAGTACTAGTAAGAGTACTAGTAGTACTAGTAAGAGTACTAGTAGTACTAGTAAGAGTACTAGTAGTACTAGTAAGAGTACTAGTAGTACTCGTAAGAGTACTAGTAGTACTAGTAAGAGTACTAGTAGTACTAGTAAGAGTACTAGTAGTACTAGTAAGAGTACTAGTAGTACTAGTAAGAATACTAGTAGTACTAGTAGTACTAGTAGTACTAGTAGTACTAGTAGTACTAGTAGTACTAGGAGTAATAGTACTAGGAGTACTAGTAATAGTACTAGGAGTACTAGTAATAGTACTAGTAGTAGTACTAGTAATAGTACTAGTAGTACTAGTAAGAGTACTAGTAGTACTAGTAAGAGTACTAGTAGTACTAGTAAGAGTACTAGTAGTACTAGTAAGAGTACTAGTAGTACTAGTAAGAGTACTAGTAGTACTAGTAAGAGTACTAGTAGTACTAGTAAGAGTACTAGTAGTACTAGTAAGAGTACTAGTAGTACTAGTAAGAGTACTAGTAGTACTAGTAAGAGTACTAGTAGTACTAGTAAGAGTACTAGTAGTACTAGTAAGAGTACTAGTAGTACTAGTAAGAGTACTAGTAGTACTAGTAAGAGTACTAGTAGTACTAGTAAGAGTACTAGTAGTACTAGTAAGAGTACTAGTAGTACTAGTAAGAGTACTAGTAGTACTAGTAAGAGTACTAGTAGTACTAGTAAGAGTACTAGTAGTACTAGTAAGAGTACTAGTAGTACTAGTAAGAGTACTAGTAGTACTAGTAAGAGTACTAGTAGTACTAGTAAGAGTACTAGTAGTACTAGTAAGAGTACTAGTAGTACTAGTAAGAGTACTAGTAGTACTAGTAAGAGTACTAGTAGTACTAGTAAGAGTACTAGTAGTACTAGTAAGAGTACTAGTAGTACTAGTAAGAGTACTAGTAGTACTAGTAAGAGTACTAGTAGTACTAGTAAGAGTACTAGTAGTACTAGTAAGAGTACTAGTAGTACTAGTAAGAGTACTAGTAGTACTAGTAAGAGTACTAGTAGTACTAGTAAGAGTACTAGTAGTACTAGTAAGAGTACTAGTAGTACTAGTAAGAGTACTAGTAGTACTAGTAAGAGTACTAGTAGTACTAGTAAGAGTACTAGTAGTACTAGTAAGAGTACTAGTAGTACTAGTAAGAGTACTAGTAAGACTACTAGTAAGAGTACTAGTAAGACTACTAGTAAGAGTACTAGTAAGACTACTAGTAAGAGTACTAGTAAGACTACTAGTAGGAGTACTAGGAGTACTAGTAGGAGTACTAGGAGTACTAGTAGGAGTAGTAGGAGTACTAGGAGTACTAGTAGGAGTACTAGGAGTACTAGTAGGAGTACTAGGAGTACTAGTAAGAGTACTAGGAGTACTAGTAGGAGTACTAGGAGTACTAGTAGGAGTACTAGTAGGAGTACTAGGAGTACTAGGAGTACTAGGAGTAGTAGAGTAGTAGTACTATTAGAGTAGTACTAGTAGGAGTACTATTAGAGTAGTAGGAGTACTATTAGAGTAGTAGGAGTAGTAGGAGTAGTAGGATTAGGAATAGGAGTAGTAGGAGTACTAGGAGTAGTAGGAGTAGTGGGAGTACTAGGAGTACCAGGAGTACTAAGAGTACTCTAGGAGTACTCTAGTCTCCTAGTGCAACTAGAGTACTCCTACTAGAGTACTCCTACTAGAGTACTCCTACTAGAGTACTCCTACTAGAGTATTTCTAGTAGTACTAGTAGTACTCCTAGTAGAACTAGGAGTACTCCTAGTTGTACTAGGATTACTCCTAGTTGTACTAATACTCCTAGTTGTACTAGGAGTACTCCTAGTTGTACTAGGAGATATCTAGTTGTACTAGTACTCTAGTTGTACTAGAAGTACTAGTAGTAGTACTAGGAGTACTAGTAGTAGTACTAGGAGTACTAGTAGTAGTACTAGGAGTACTAGTAGTAGTACTAGGAGTACTAGTAGTAGTACTAGGAGTAGTACCAGGAGTAGTACTAGGAGTACTAGTAGCAGTACTAGGAGTACTAGTAGTAGTACTAGTTGTAGTAGTAGTACTAGTAGTAGTACTAGTACTAGTAGTAGTAGGAGTACTAGTACTAGGAGTACTAGTACTACTAGGAGTACTAGTACTAGGAGTACTAGTAGGAGTACTTGGAGTACTCCTAGTTGTACTAGGAGTACTCCTAGTTGTACTAGGAGTACTCTTAGTTGTATTAGGAGTACTCTAGTTGTACTAGGAGTACTCTAGTTGTACTAGTACTCTAGTTGTACTAGTACTCTAGTTGTACTAGGAGTACTAGTAGTAGTACTAGGAGTACTAGTAGTAGTACTAGGAGTACTAGTAGTAGTACTAGGAGTACTAGTAGTAGTACTAGGAGTACTAGTAGTAGTACTAGGAGTACTAGTAGTAGTACTAGGAGTACTAGTAGTAGTACTAGGAGTAGTACCAGGAGTAGTACTAGGAGTAGTACCAGGAGTAGTACTAGGAGTACTAGTAGTAGTACTAGGAGTACTAGTAGTAGTACTAGGAGTACTAGTAGTAGTACTAGGAGTACTAGTAGTAGTACTAGTACTAGTACTAGTAGGAGTACTAGTACTAGGAGTACTAGTACTAGTAGGAGTACTAGTACTAGGAGTACTAGTAGGAGTACTAGTAGTAGTACTAGTACACGAGTACTAGTATAGGAGTACTAGTATAGGAGTACTAGTATAGGAGTACTAGTACACGAGTGCTAGTAGACGAGTACTAGTACACGAGTACTACTAGGAGTACTAGTAGGAGTACTAGTACTAGGAGTACTAGTAGTAGTACTAGTAGTACTAGGAGTACTCTAGTAGTACTAGGAGTACTCTAGTAGTCTCCTAGTACAACTAGAGTACTCCTAGTGCAACTAGAATACTCCTAGTGCAACTAGAGTACTCCTACTAGAGTGCTCCTAGTAGTACTCCTAGTAGAACTAGGAGTACTCTAGTTGTACTAGGAGTACTCTAGTTGTACTAGGAGTACTCCTAGTTGTACTAGTACTCTAGTTGTACTAGTACTCTAGTTGTACTAGTACTCTAGTTGTACTAGTACTCTAGTTGTACTAGTACTCTAGTTGTACTAGAAGTACTATAGTACAACTAGTACTCTAGTAGTACCAGGAGTACTATAGTAGTACTAGGAGTACTAGTAGCAGTACTAGTAGTACTAGTGGTAGTAGTACTAGTAGTAGTAGTACTAGGAGTACTAGTAGTAGTACTCGTAGCACTAGGAGTAGTAGTAGTACTAGGAGTAGTAGTAGTAGTACTAGGAGTAGTAGTAGGAGTACTACTAGGAGTACTAGTAGGAGTACTAGTAGGAGTACTACTAGGAGTACTAGTAGGAGTACTACTAGGAGTACTGGTAGGAGTACTAGGAGTACTAGTAGGAGTACTAGGAGTACTAGTAGGAGTACTAGGAGTACTAGTAGGAGTACTAGTAGTACTAGTAGGAGTACTAGTAGTACTAGTAGGAGTACTAGTAGTACTAGTAGGAGTACTAGTAGTACTAGTAGGAGTAGTAGGAGTACTAGTAGTACTAGTAAGAGTACTAGTAGTACTAGTAAGAGTACTAATAGTACTAGTAGTACTAGTAGTACTAGTAGTAATAGTAGTACTAGTAGTAGTACTAGTAGTACTAGTAGTACTAGTAGTAATAGTAGTGATAGTAGTACTAGTAATAATAGTAGTACTAGTAATAATAGTAATACTAGTAATAATAGTACTAGCAGTACTAGTAGTACTAGTACTAGTAGTACTAGTAGTACTAGCAGTACTAGTAGTACTAGCAGTACTAGTAGTACTAGCAGTACTAGTAGTACTAGCAGTACTAGTACTAGCATTACTAGTAGTACTAGTAAGAGTACTAGTAGTACTAGTAAGAGTACTAGTAGTACTAGTAAGAGTACTAGTAGTACTAGTAAGAGTACTAGTAGTACTAGTAAGAGTACTAGTAGTACTAGTAAGAGTACTAGTAGTACTAGTAAGAGTACTAGTAGTACTAGTAAGAGTACTAGTAGTACTAGTAAGAGTACTAGTAGTACTAGTAAGAGTACTAGTAGTACTAGTAAGAGTACTAGTAGTACTAGTAGTACGAGTAGTAATAGTACTAGTACTAGTAGTAATAGTACTACTAGTACTAGTACTAATAGTACTAGTACTAGTAGTAATAGTACTAGTACTAGTAGTACTAGTACTAGTACTAGTAGTACTTGTATTAGTAATACTAGTACTTGTATTAGTACTAGTAGTACTAGTACTAGTAATATTAGTACAAGAGTTAGAACTACTAGTACTAGTGCTAGTAGTACTAGTACTAGAGTTAGTAGTACTAGTAAGTAGTACTAGTAGTACTAGTAAGAGTACTAGTAGTACTAGTAAGAGTACTAGTAGTACTAGTAAGAGTACTAGTAGTACTAGTAAGAGTACTAGTAGTACTAGTAAGAGTACTAGTAGTACTAGTAAGAGTACTAGTAGTACTAGTAAGAGTACTAGTAGTACTAGTAAGAGTACTAGTAGTACTAGTAAGAGTACTAGTAGTACTAGTAAGAGTACTAGTAGTACTAGTAAGAGTACTAGTAGTACTAGTAAGAGTACTAGTAGTACTAGTAAGAGTACTAGTAGTACTAGTAAGAGTACTAGTACTAGTAAGAGTACTAGTAGTACTAGTAAGAGTACTAGTAGTACTAGTAAGAGTACTAGTAGTACTAGTAAGAGTACTAGTAGTACTAGTAAGAGTACTAGTAGTACTAGTAAGAGTACTAGTAGTACTAGTAAGACTAGTAAGAGTACTAGTAGTACTAGTAAGAGTACTAGTAGTACTAGTAAGAGTACTAGTAAGACTAGTACTAGTAAGAGTACTAGTAGTACTAGTAGGAGTACTAGGAGTACTAGTAGGAGTACTAGTACTAGGAGTACTAGGAGTACTAGTAGGAGTACTAGGAGTACTAGTAGGAGTACTAGTAGGAGTACTAGGAGTACTAGGAGTACTAGTAGGAGTACTAGGAGTACTAGTAGGAGTACTAGTAGGAGTACTAGTAGGAGTACTAGGAGTACTAGTAGGAGTACTAGTAGTACTAGTAGTAGTACTAGTAGGAGTACTAGGAGTACTAGGAGTACTAGTAGGAGTACTAGGAGTACTAGTAGGAGTACTAGGAGTACTAGTAGGAGTACTAGGAGTACTAGTAGGAGTACTAGGAGTACTAGTAGGAGTACTAGGAGTACTAGTAGGAGTACTAGGAGTACTAGTAGGAGTACTAGGAGTACTAGTAGGAGTAGTAGGAGTACTAGGAGTACTAGTAGGAGTACTAGGAGTACTAGTAGGAGTACTAGTAGGAGTACTAGGAGTACTAGGAGTACTAGTAGGAGTACTAGGAGTACTAGTAGGAGTACTAGTAGGAGTACTAGTAGGAGTACTAGGAGTACTAGTAGGAGTACTAGTAGTACTAGTAGTAGTACTAGTAGGAGTACTAGGAGTACTAGGAGTACTAGTAGGAGTACTAGGAGTACTAGTAGGAGTACTAGGAGTACTAGTAGGAGTACTAGGAGTACTAGTAGGAGTACTAGGAGTACTAGTAGGAGTACTAGGAGTACTAGTAGGAGTACTAGGAGTACTAGTAGGAGTACTAGGAGTACTAGTAGGAGTACTAGGAGTACTAGTAGGACTAGTAGGACTAGTAGTACTAGTAGGACTAGTAGTAGTAGACTAGTAGGACTAGTAGTACTAGTAGGACTAGTAGGAGTACTAGTAGGAGTACTAGTAGTACTAGTAGGAGTACTAGGAGTACTAGTAGGAGTACTAGGAGTACTAGTAGGAGTACTAGGAGTACTAGTAGGAGTACTAGGAGTACTAGTAGGAGTACTAGGAGTACTAGGAGTACTAGTAGGAGTACTAGGAGTACTAGTAGGAGTACTAGGAGTACTAGTAGGAGTACTAGGAGTACTAGTAGGAGTACTAGGAGTACTAGTAGGAGTACTAGTAGGAGTACTAGGAGTACTAGTAGGAGTACTAGGAGTACTAGTAGGAGTACTAGTAGGAGTACTAGGAGTACTAGTAGGAGTACTAGGAGTACTAGTAGGAGTACTAGGAGTACTAGTAGGAGTACTAGGAGTACTAGTAGGAGTACTAGGAGTACTAGTAGGAGTACTAGGAGTACTAGTAGGAGTACTAGTAGTACTAGTAGGAGTAGTAGGAGTACTAGTAGGAGTAGTAGGAGTACTAGTAGGAGTAGTAGGAGTACTAGTAGGAGTAGTAGGAGTACTAGTAGGAGTACTAGGAGTACTAGTAGGAGTAGTAGGAGTACTAGTAGGAGTACTAGTAGGAGTACTAGGAGTACTAGGAGTACTAGGAGTACTCTAGGAGTACTCTAGGAGTACTCTAGTCTCCTAGTACAACTAGAGTACTCCTAGTACTACTAGAGTACTACTAGAGTGCTCCTAGTAGTACTAGGAGTACTCCAAGTTGTACTAGGAGTACTCCTAGTTGTACTAGTACTCTAGTTGTACTAGTACTCTAGTTGTACTAGTACTCTAGTTGTACTAGTACTCTAGTTGTACTAGTACTCTAGTTGTACTAGAAGTACTAGTAGTAGTACTAGGAGTACTAGTAGTAGTACTAGGAGTACTAGTAGTAGTACTAGGAGTACTAGTAGTAGTACTAGGAGTACTAGTAGTAGTACTAGGAGTAGTACCAGGAGTAGTACTAGGAGTACTAGTAGTAGTACTAGGAGTACTAGTAGTAGTACTAGGAGTACTAGTAGTACTAGATACTAGTAGTAGTACTAGGAGTAGTAGAGTACTAGTACTAGGAGTACTTAAGAGTACTAGTACTAGTACAATACTACTAGTACTAGGAGTACTCTAGTACTAGTAGTAGTACTCCTAGTACTAGTAGTTGTACTAGGAGTAGTAGTAGTACTAGTAGTAGTACTAGAAGTAGTACTAGTAGATGTACTAGTACTAGTAGTACTACTAGTAAGTACTAGTACTACTACTAGTACTAGTAGTACTACTAGTACTAGTAGTACTAGTAGTAGTACTAGAAGTAGTACTAGTAGATGTACTAGTACTAGTAGTACTAGGAGTACTAGGAGTACTAGTAGTAGTACTAGGAGTACTAGTACTAGTACTAGTAGTACTAGGAGTACTAGTAGTACGTACTAGGAGTACTAGTAGTAGTACTAGTAGGAGTACTAGTAGTAGTACTAGGAGTACTAGTAGGAGTACTAGGAGTACTAGTAGTACTACTAGTACTAGTAGGAGTACTAGTAGTACTAGTAGGAGTACTAGGAGTACTAGTAGTAGTACTAGGAGTACTAGTAGGAGTACTAGGAGTACTAGTAGTACTAGAGTAGTACTAGTAGGAGTACTAGTAGTACTAGGAGTACTAGTAGTAGTACTAGGAATACTAGTAGTACTAGGAGTACTAGTAGTGCTAGGAGTACTAGTAGTACTAGGAGTACTAGTAGTACTAGGAGTAGTACTAGTAGAAGTACTAGGAGTAGTAGTAGTAGTACTAGGAGTACTAGTAGAGTACTACTAGGAGTACTAGTAGGAGTACTACTAGGAGTACTAGTAGGAGTACTAGTACTAGGAGTACTAGGAGTACTAGTAGAGTACTAGGAGTACTAGTAGGAGTACTAGGAGTACTAGTAGGAGTACTAGTACTAGGAGTACTAGTAGGAGTACTAGTAGTACTAGTAGGAGTACTAGTAGTACTAGTAGGAGTACTAGTAGAGTACTAGAGTACTAGTAGTACTAGGAGTACTAGTAGTACTAGTACTAGGAGTACTAGTAGTACTAGGATAAGTACTCTAGGAGTAGTACTCTAGGAGTACTCTAGTAGTACTACTAGAGTACTAGTATAGTACTACTAGAGTACTACTAGTACTAGAGTACTAGAGTACTAGTAGTACTAGGAGTACTAGTTGTACTAGAGTACTCTAGTACTAGTACTCTAGTTGTATTAGGAGTACTCTAGTTGTACTAGGAGTACTCTAGTACTAGTACTCTAGTACTACTACTAGTACTACTGGTAGTACTAATACTAGCAGTAGTAGTACTAGTAGTAGTACTAGGAGTAATAGTAGTACTAGGAGTAATAGTAGTAGTACTAGGAGTAATAGTAGTACTCTAGTAGTAAGAGTACTCTAGTAGTACTCATAGTACTAGTAGACTAGTACTAGTACTAGTAGAGTACTAGTAGTACTAGTAACAGTAGTAGTACAGTATAGTACTAGTAGTACTAGTACTACCAGTAGCACTAGTACTAGTAGTAGTACTAGCACTAGTACTAGTAGTAGTACTAGCACTAGTACTAGTAGTAGTACTAGCACTAGTACTAGTAGTAGTACTAGCAGTAGTAGTAGTACTAGTAGTACTAGGTACTACTAGTTGTACTAGTACTAGTACTAGTAGTAGTACTAGAGTACTAGTAGTACTAGGAGTACTAGTAGTAGTACTAGGAGTACTAGTAGTAGTACTAGGAGTACTAGTAGTACTAGTGAGTACTAGTAGTACTAAGTACTAGTAGTACTAGGAGTTTAGTAGTACTAGTACTAGTATACTAGAGTACTAGTAGTAGTACTAGGAGTACTAGTAGTAGTACTAGGAGTACTAGTAGTAGTACTAGGAGTACTAGTAGTAGTACTAGTACTAGTACTAGGAGTACTAGTAGTACTAGTAGTACTAGTAGAGTACTAGTAGTACTAGTAAGTACTAGTAGTAGTACTAGTACTAGTAGTACTAGGAGTACTAGTACTATAGGAGTACTAGTAGGAGTACTAGTACTAGTACTAGTAGTACTAGTATACTACTAGTAGTACTAGTAGTACTAGTAGGAGTACTAGTAGTACTAGAGTACTAGTACTAGTAGGAGTACTAGTAGGAGTACTAGTACTAGTAGGAGTACTAGTAGTACTAGTAGTACTAGGAGTACTAGTAGTACTAGTAAGAGTACTAGTAGTACTAGTACTAGTAGTACTAGGAGTACTAGTAAGTAGGAGTACTAGTAGTACTACTAGGAGTACTAGTACTAGTACTAGTAAGGAGTACTAGAGTACTAGTAGTACTAGGAGTACTAGTAGTACTACTAGAGTACTAGTACTAGTAGTACTAGTAGTAGGAGTACTAGTAGTAGGAGTACTAGTAGTAGGAGTACTAGTAGTAGGAGTACTAGTAGTAGGAGTACTAGTAGTAGGAGTACTAGTAGTAGGAGTACTAGTAGTAGGAGTACTAGTAGTAGGAGTACTAGTACTAGTAAGTAGTAGGAGTACTAGTAGAGTAGTACTAGTAAGTAGTACTAGGAGTACTAGTAGTACTAGTACTACTATAGTACTAGTAGTACTAGAGTACTAGTAGAGTACTAGAGTACTAGTACTAGTACTAGTACTACTAGTAGTAAGAGTACTAGTGAGTACTAGTACTACTACTAGTGGTACTAGTAATATTACTATTAGTAGTACTACTACTACTAGTAGTACTTCTAGTACTATTAGTACTAGCACTAGTACTAATAGTACTAGTAGTACTAGTAGAGTACTAGTAGTAGTAGTACTAGTAAGAGTACTAGTAGTACTACTAGGAGTACTTACTAGCAGTACTATAGGAGTACTAGTACTATAGTAGTACTGGGAGTACTAGTAGTACTAGGAGTACTAGTAGTACTCTAGTAGTACTTGTAGTACTAGTAGTACTACAGTAGTACTAGAAGTACTAGTTGTACTAGTAGTACTAGTAGTACTACTTGTAGTAGTAATACTAGCAGTACTAGTAGTATAGTACTAGGAGTACTAGTAGTACTAGTAGGAGTACTAGGAGTACTAGAGTACTAGTAGAGTACTAGTACTAGTAGTACTAGTACTAGTAGGAGTACTAAGTACTAGTACTAGTAGTACTAGGAGTACTAGTACTAGTAGTACTAGTAGTACTAGTACTAGAGTACTAGGAGTACTAGTACTAGTAGTACTAGTAGTACTATACTAGTAGTACTAGTACTAGGAGTACTACTAGGAGTACTAGTAGTAGTAGTACTAGGAGTAGTAGTAGTACTAGAAGTAGTAGGAGTACTAGTAGTAGTAGTACTAGTAGTAATAGTACTAGGAGTACTAGTAGTACTAGGAGTACTAGTAGTACTAGGAGTACTAGTAGTACTAGGAGTACTAGTAGTACTAGTAGTACTAGGAGTACTAGTAGTACTAGGAGTACTAGTAGTACTAGCAGTACTAGTAGTACTAGTACTAGGAGTACTAGTAGGAGTACTATAGTAGTACTAGGAGTACTAGTAGGAGTACTAGTAGTAGTACTAGTACTAGGAGTACTAGTACTAGGAGTACTCTAGGAGTACTAGTAGTACTAGAGTACTAGTACTAGGTACTCCTAGGAGTACTAGGAGTACTAGTACTAGTACTCTAGTTGTACTAGGAGTACTCTAGTTGTACGAGGAGTACTAGTAGTACTAGGAGTACTAGTAGTACTAGGAGTACTAGTAGTACTAGGAGTACTAGTAGTACTAGGAGTACTAGTAGTACTAGGAGTACTAGTAATAGTACTAGTAATAGTACTAGTACTAGGAGTACTAGTACTAGGAGTACTAGTAGGAGTACTAGTACTAGGAGTACTAGTAGGAGTACTACTAGGAGTACTAGTACTAGTACTAGGAGTACTAGTAGGAGTACTAGGAGTACTAGTACTAGTACTAGGAGTACTACTAGTACTAGGAGTACTAGTAGAGTACTACTAGGAGTACTAGTAGTACTAGTAGTACTAGGAGTACTAGTAGGAGTACTAGGAGTACTAGTAGTACTAGGAGTACTAGTAGGAGTACTAGGAGTACTAGTAGTAGAGTACTAGTACTAGTATACTAGTAGTACTAGTACTCTAGTAGGAGTACTAGTACTAGTAGAGTACTAGGAGTACTAGTAGTAGTACTAGGAGTACTAGTAGTACTAGTACTAGGAGTACTCTAGTAGTACTAGGAGTACTCTAGTACTAGGAGTACTAGTAGTAGTACTAGGAGTACTAGTAGTACTAGGAGTACTAGTAGAGTACTAGGAGTACTAGTAGTAGTACTAGGAGTACTAGTAGTACTATGAATATTCTAGTAGTACTAGTAGGAGTACTCTAGTATTACTAGTACTCTAGTACTAGGAGTACTAGGAGTACTAGGAGTACTAGTAGTAGTACTAGGAGTACTAGTAGTACTAGTAGTACTACTTGTAGTAGTAATACTAGCAGTACTAGTAGTACTAGTAGTACTACTTGTAGTAGTAATACTAGCAGTACTAGTAGTAGTACTAGTAATGGTAGTAGTAGCAGTAGTAGTAGTAGTAGTACCAGCAGTAGTAGTACCAGCAGTAGTAGTACTAGTAGTAGTAGTACTAGTAGTAGTAGTACTAGTAGTACTAGTAGTAGTACTAGTAGTACTAGTAGTAGTAGTACTAGTGCTACTGGTAGTACTAGTACTACTAGTACTAGAGTACTAGTAGTAGTACTAGGAGTACTAGTAAGTACTAGTAATACTAGTACTCTAGAGTACTCTAGTACTAGTACTCTAGTACTACTAGTACTACTAGTAGTAGTACTACTAGGTACTCTACTAGGAGTACTAGTACTCCTAGTAGTACTAGTACTAGTACTAGTATACTAAGTACTAGTACTAGGAGTACTAGTACTAGGAGTACTAGTACTAGGAGTACTAGGAGTACTAGTACTAGTACTCTAGTACTACTAGTAGTACTAAGTACTCTAGAGTACTAGTAGTACTAGTACTAGTAGTACTAGTACTAGTAAGTACTAAGTACTAGTAGTAGTACTAGGAGTACTAGTAGTAGTACTAGGAGTACTAGTACTAGTACTAGTAGTAAGTACTAGTACTAGGAGTACTACTAGTAGGAGTACTAGTAGTACTACTAGTAGTATAGTACTACTAGTAGTACTAGGAGTACTAGTAGTACTAGTACTATAGGAGTACTAGGAGTACTAGTAGAGTACTAGGAGTACTAGTAGTACTAAGTATACTAGTACTAGTAGTACTAGTAGTACTAGTAGTAGTACTAGTAGTACTAGTAGGAGTACTAGTACTACTAGTAGTACTAGTAGTAGTAGGAGTACTAGTAGGAGTACTAGGAGTACTAGTAGTACTAGGAGTACTAGTACTAGTAGTACTAGGAGTACTCTAGAGTACTAGGAGTACTACTAGAGTACTAGGAGTACTTAGTACTAGTACAACTAGAGTACTCCTAGTACTACTAGAGTACTACTAGAGTACTCCTACTAGTACTCCTAGTAGTACTAGGTACTCCAAGTTGTACTAGGAGTACTAGTTGTACTAGGAGTACTCTAGTTGTATTAGGAGTACTCTAGTTGTACTAGGAGTACTCTAGTTGTACTAGTACTCTAGTTGTACTAGTACTCTAGTTGTACTAGGAGTACTAGTAGTAGTACTAGTAGTAGTACTAGGAGTACTAGTAGTAGTACTAGGAGTACTAGTAGGAGTACTAGGAGTACTAGTAGTACTAGTAGTACTAGTAGGAGTACTAGTAGTAGTACTAGGAGTACTAGTAGTAGTACTAGGAGTACTAGTAGTAGTACTAGGAGTACTAGTAGTAGTACTAGGAGTACTAGTAGTAGTACTAGGAGTACTAGTAGTAGTACTAGGAGTACTAGTAGTAGTACTAGTAGTAGTAGGAGTAGGAGTACTAGTACTAGTACTAGTAGTAGTAGTAGTACTAGTAGGAGTACTAGTAGGAGTACTAGAGTATTACTAGAGTACTCTAGTAGTAAAGTACTCTAGTACTAGAGTACTAGTACTAGGAGTACTAGTACTACTCTATAGGTACTAGTAGTACTAGTGCTAGTAGTAGTACTAGTAGTAGTACTGATACTACTAGTAGTACTAGTATTAGTAGTACTACTTCTACTAGTACTATGAATACTAATACTATTACTAGTAGTACTACTAGTAGTTGTACTAGTACTACTAGGAGTACTAGTAGTAGTACTACTCGTAGTATACTAGGAGTACTAGTAGTACTAGGAGTACTAGTAGTAGTACTAGTACTAGTACTAGTAGGAGTACTAGTACTAGAGTACTAGTAGAACTAGTACTAGTACTAGTAGGAGTACTAGTACTAGTACTAGTAGAGTACTAGTACTAGGAGTACTAGTAGTACTACTAGAGTACTAGTAGTACTAGTAGAGTACTAGTACTAGTAAGTACTAGAGTACTAGTACTAGTACTAGTACTAGGAGTACTGAGTACTAGTACTATGTACTAGCACTAGTAATAGTAGGAGTACTAGTAGTATTATAGAGTACTAGAGTACTAGAGTACTAGTACTCTAGTACTAGTACAACTAGGTACTCCTAGTACTAGAGTACTCCTACTAGTACTCCTACTAGTACTAGTAGTACTCCTAGTAGTACTAGGAGTACTCCAAGTTGTACTAGAGTACTCTAGTATTAGTACTCTAGTTGTACTAGAGTACTCTAGTTGTACTAGGAGTACTCTAGTTGTACTAGTACTCTAGTTACTAGTACTCTAGTTGTACTAGTACTCTAGTTGTGAGTACTCTAGGAGTACTAGTAGTAGTACTAGTACTAGTAGTACTATAGTACTAGTAGCACTAGAGTACTAGTAGTAGTACTAGTACTAGTAGTAGTACTAGAGTACTAGTACTAGTACTAGTATACTAGGAGTACTACTAGTACTAGTACTAGTAGTACTAGGAGTACTAGTAGTACTAGGAGTACTAGTAGTACTACTAGAGTACTAGTAATACTAGTAGTACTACTAGTACTGGTAGTACTAGTAGTACTAGTAGGAGTACTAGTACTACTAGGAGTACTGTAGTAATGTAGTATTTCTAGTACTGTAGTACTTTTAGTACTGCTAGTACTACTATAGTACTATTGTAATACCACTATTGTACTAGTGTTGTACTAGTACTATTGTAGTACTATGTGTTATTGTAGTACTTCTAGTACTACTGTAGTACTTCTAGTACAAGTACTACTAGTACTATTAGAGTACTACTAGTACTCCTAGTACTACTAGAGTACTCATAGTACTAGAGTATTACTAGTACAACTAGAGTACTACTAGTACTGGTAGAGTACTACTAGTACTAGAAGTACTACTAGAGTACTAGTACTAGAAGTACTACTAGAGTACTAGTACTACTAGTACTCCTAGTGTACTCTTAGTATAATAGTACTACTAGAGTACTAATACTCCTAGAGTACTATAGTACTCCTAGTAATCCTAGATTACTCCTAGTACTAGAATACTAGTATTCGTACAAGTAGTACTAGTACTCTAAAAATACTAGTACTCTAGTAGTACTAGGAGTATAAATAGTACTCTAGGAGTACTAGTAGTACTCACGGAGTACTAGGATTACTAATAATACTGTAGTACTAGTACTACTACTAGTACTAGTACCACTACTAGTACTCCTAGTACCAACACTAGTACTCCTAGTACCAACACTAGTACTCCTAGTACTACTAAAACCACTAGAACTACTACTGGTACTACTACTAGTATTATTACTAGTATTATTTCTACTAGTTCAAGTACTACTAGCACTCTTAGTATTAGTACTAGTACTACTAGTACTTCTAATAGTACTAATACTACTAGTACTACTACAGGTTCTATTACTAGTACTAGTACTCCTAGTACTATTACTAGTACTCCTAGTTTTATTACTAGTAATACTATAACTACTACTAGTACCACTACTATTAGTACTACTAGTACAAGTACTAGTACTACTGGTAGTGCAATTACTAGTATTAATAGTACTGGTACTACTGGTACTACTAGTAGTACTACTAGTACTGGTACTACTAGTACTGGTACTAGTACTGGTATTACTAGTACTGGTACTACTTGTACTGCTACTTCTAGTACTGGTACAACTAGTACTGGCACTCCTAGTATTGGCATTACTAGTACTACTAGTACTGGCAGTACTGGTACTACTAGTACTGGCACTACTGTTATTACTAGAACTGGTACTACGAGAACTGGTACTACTAGTACTGGTACTACTGGTTCTAGTGGTACTGGTTCTAGTACTACTAGTACTGGTACTACTAGTATTGGCACAACTGGTACTACTAGTATTGGCACAACTGGTACTACTAGTACTGGCACTACTGGTACAACTAGTACTAGTAGTGCTAATAGTAGTACTAGTACAAATAGTACTAGTAGTAGTAGTACCAGTAGTACTAGTAGTACCAGTAATGCTAGTAGTAGTACTAGTAGTAATACCAGTAGTGCTAGTAGTACTAGTACTATTAGCACCACTACTAGTACCATTAGTATTAGTACTACTGGTACTACTAGTACTACTGTTACTGCTAGTACTGGTACTACTAGTACTGGTATTACTAGTACTACTAGTAGTGGTACTACTACTACTACTACTTGTACTACTGTTACTACTAGTACTAGCACTGGTATTACTACTAGTATTGGCACTACTGGTACTATTAGTACTGGCACTACTAGTACTGATAGTACTGGCACTGATGGTACTACTCGTACTGGCACTACTGGTACTACTAGTACTGGCACTACTGGTACTACTAGTACTGGTACTAGTACTACTAGTAGTGGCACTACTGGTATTACTAGTATTGGCACTACTGGTACTACTAGTACTGGTACTAGTACTGGTATTACTAGTACTTGTACTATTGGTACTACTGGTACTACAGGTACTATTAGTACTGGTACTACAGGTACTAATAGTACTACTGGTACTAGTACTACTAGTACTGGTTCTACTAGTCTGGTGCTACTAGCACTGGTCCTACTGGTACTACTAGTATTGGCTCTTCTGGTACTACTAGCACTGGTACTACTGTTACTATTAGTACTGGTACTACTTGTACTGCTACTACTGGTACTTCTAGTACTGGTACTACTCGTACTGGTACAACTGGTACTACTAGTACTGTTACTACTAGTACTGGTATTACTGGTACTACTAGTACTGGTACTACTGTTACTACTAGTACTTGTACTACTGGTACTACTAGTACTGGTACTACTGGCACTACGAGAACTGGTAGTACTAGTATTGGTACTACAAGTACTGACACTACTGGTATTACTAGTACTTGCACTACTGGTACTAATAGTACTGGCACTGATGGTACTACTAGTACTGGTACTACTAGTACTGGCACTACTAGTATTGGCACTACTGGTACTAATAGTACTGGTACTAGTACTTATAGTACTGGTACTAGTACTAGTACTGGTTCTACTAGTACTGGTACTACTAGTACTACTAGTACTGGTACTACTAGTACTGGTATTACAGGTACTACTAGTACTGATTCTACTAGTAGTGATACAGGTACTAATTGTACTACTGGTACTAGTACTACTAGTACTGGTTCTACTAGTCTGGTACTACTAGTACTGGTACTACTATTGTTGGTACTATTGGTACTACTAGTACTGGTACTACTGGTACTACTAGTATTGGCACTACTGGTACTCCTAGTACTTGTACTACTGGTACTTCTAGTACTGGTACTTCTAGTACTGGTACTTCTGGTACTGGTACTACTAGTACTGCTACTACTAGTACTTGTATTACTGGTACTACTAGGACTGGTATTACTAATAATACTAGTATTGGTACTACTAGACTGCTACTACTAGTATTACTAGTACTGGTACTACTAGTTCTAGTACTGGTACTAGTACTGGTACTACTTGTACTGGTACTACTGTTACTACTAATAGTGGTACTGTTACTACTAGTACTGGTACTACCAGTACTTGTACTACTGGTACTAGTAGTGCTGGTACTACTAGTACATTTACTACTGGTACTACTAGTACTGGTATTAGTACTGGTACTATTGGTACTACTAGTACTGGTACTACTAGTTCTGGTACTGATGCTACTGGTACTGGAACTACTGGTACTAGTACTACAAGTTCTGCTACTATGAGTACTGGTACTACTAGTAATGGTACTTCTGATACTAGTAGTACTGGTACTACTAGTCCTGGTAATACTGGTAGTAGTACTACTAGTACTGGTACTACTGGTACTACTAGTTCTAGTACTGATACTAATAGTACTACTGGTACTATTACTGGTTCTACTAGTCTAGTACTATTAGTACTGGTATTACTAGTACTGGTACTACTAGTAATGTTACTACTAGTAATGGTACTACTGGTGCTACTGGTACTGGTACTACTAGTACTGGTATTCCTAGTACTGGGGCTACTGGTACAACTAATATTGGTACTACTAGTAGTGCTACTACTGGTACTGGTACTACTATTACTGCTACTACTAGTATTACTGGTACTGGTACTAGTACTACTAGTGTTGGTACTACTGGTACTAGTACTACTAACACTGGTACTACTAGTACCGGTACTAATTGTACTACTAGTACTCGTACTACTAGCACTACTAGTACTGGTACTACTAGTACTGGTACTAATAGTACTGGCACTACTAGTACTGGTACTTCTAGTACTGGCACTATTGGTACTACTAGTATTGGTACTACTAGTACTGGTACTACGAGAACTGGTACTATTTGTACTAGTACTGGTACTACTAATACTGGTGGTACTGGTACTGGTACTATTGGTACTGGTGCTTCTGGTACTGGTACTACTGGTACTAGTACTGGTACTAATAGTACTGGTACTACTGGTAGTACTAGTAGTACTGGTACTACTGGTACTACTAGTTGTGGTACTACTTGTACTGGTACTACTACTGGTACTGGTACTACTAATACTGGTACTACTAGTGCTGATACTATTAGTACTGGTACTACTAGTACTGGTACAACTAGTAATGGTACTACTGTAACTACTAGTACTGGTACTACTAGTACTGGTACTACTAATACTGGTACTACTAGTACTGGTACTACTAGTACTGGTACTATTAGTATTACTAGTACTGGTACTACGAGTACTATTACTGGTACTACTAGTACTGGTACTTTTAGTACTACTAGTACTGGTACTACTAGTAATACTAGTACTGGTAAGACTAGTACTGGTACTACTAGTACTAGTACTATTAGTACTGGTACTAGTACTCTTAGTACTGGTACTACTAGGAATAGTACTACTAATACTACTAGTACTGGTACTACTGGTACCAGTAGTAGTGGTACTACTAGTACTGCTAGTACTGGTACTACTAGTAGTGCTAGTACTGGTACTACTAGTACTGCTAGTACTGGTACTACTAATACTACTAGTACTGGTAATACTATTTCTGCTAGTACTGGTACTACTAGTACTGCTAGTACTACTAGTACTGCTAGTAATGGTACTACCAGTACTTGTACTACTAGTACTGGTACAACTAGTAATGCTATTACTAGTACTGCTAGTACTGGTACTACTAGTACTGGTACTACTGGTACAACTAGTACTGGTACTACTAGTACTGGTGCTACTAGTACTAGTACTGGTACTACTTGTACTACTAGTACTGATACTATTAGTGCTGGTACTACTAGTACTAGTACTACTTGTACTAGTACTGGTACTTCTAGTACTGGTACTACTAGTACTACTAGTACTGGTACTACTAGTATAAGTACTGGTACTACTAGCACTGGTACTACTTGTTCTACTAGTACTGGTACTAGTACTAATAATACTACTGGTACTACTACTCCTTGTACTACTACTCCTGGTACTACTTGTACTCCTGGTACTAATACTCCTAGTATCCCTACTACTAGTACCCCTAGTACTATTACACCTAGTACTACTACACGTACTCCTACTCCTACACGTACTCCTACTACTAGTCCTACACGTACTCCTACTACTACTCCTACACGTACTCCTAGTACTACTCCTACACGTACTCCTAGTGCTACTCCTACACGTACTCCTACTACTACTCCTACACGTACTCCTAGTACTACTCCTACACGTACTCCTAGTGCTACTCCTACACGTACTCCTAGTACTACTACACGTACTCCTAGTACTAGTACTACTACTAGTTCTCTTAGTACTACTAGTACTCGTAGTACTACTAGTACTCCTCGTACTACTAGTACTCCTAGTACTACTAGTACTACAGTACTCCTAGTACTATAGTACTCCTGGTACTACTATAGTACTCCTGGTACTACTAGAGTACTCCTGGTACTACTATAGTACTCCTGGTACTACTAGAGTACTACTTGTACTATAGTACTTCTAGTTCAACTAGAGTACTCCTAGTACTACTAGACTACTCCTAGTACTACTAGAGTACTAATTGTACTAGAGTACTAGAATTCTAGTACTACTAGAGTACTCCTATTACTACTAGAGTACTCCTATTACTACTAGAGTACTCCTATTATTACTCGAGTACTCCTAGTACTACTAGAGTACTCCTAGTACTACTTGTACTATAGTACTACTACTTAAGTACTTCTAGTACAACTAGAGTATTCCTAGTACTACTAGTATTACTAGAGTACTACTAGTACTACTAGAGTAGTTGTACTCTAGTAGTACTAGTAGAGTACTCCTAGTACTACTACAGTACTACTAGTACTAGAGTACTACTAGTACTAGAGTACTATTACTCGTGTACTACTAGTACTATAGTACTAGTACTATAATACTTCTAGTACTATACTCCCAGTACTACTCGAGTACTCCTTGTACTAGAGTACCACTAGTACTAGAGTACTAGTACTATAGTACTACTATAGTATTTCTCTAATAGTGCTTTAGTACTAGTCCAGTAGTAGTAACTCTAGTACTAGTACTATAGTAGTTCTGTAGTAGTACTACTAGTACTACTGTAGTACTACTAGTACTATTGTAGTACTTCTAGTACTACTGTAGTAGCCATGGAAGCTGCCCTCGTCAACGCCAGAAAATCCCTCGCCCGTGCCACCACCCTCTCCTTCCCTGCACCGGGTGCCCAGCTACAACTGTCATAGGTACTACTACTGGTACTGGTACTACTACTGGTACTGGTACTACTACTGGTGCTAGTACTACTACTGGTACTGGAACTACTACTGGTACTGGTACTACTACTGGTACTGAAACTACTACTGGTACTGGTACTACCACTGGTACTGGTACTACTACTGGTACTGGTACTACTACTGGTACTGAAACTACTACTAGTACTGGTACTACTAGTACTGGTACTATTGGTACTGGTACTAGTACTGGTACAACTAGTACTGGTACTACTACTAGTACTGGTACTACTACTACTAGTACTACTAGTAATGGTACTACTAGTACTGGTACTACTACTAGTAGTATTGGTACTAGTAGTATTGGTACTACTAGTAGTATTGGTACTAGTAGTATTGGTACTACTAGTAGTATTGGTACTAGTAGTATTGGTACTACTAGTAGTATTGGTACTAGTAGTATTGGTACTACTAGTAGTATTGGTACTAGTAGTATTGGTACTAGTAGTATTGGTACTACTAGTAGTATTGGTACTAGTACTACTAGTACTATTTGTCCTGGTACTACTAGTACTACTTGTACTGGTACTACTTGTACTGGTACTACTACTGGTACTAGTACTACTACTACTAGTACTACTAGTAGTACTACTACTGGTACTAGTACTACTACCAGTACTCCTACACGTACTACTAGTGCTACTCCTACATGTACTCCTAGTGCTACTCCTAGTGCTATTCCTAGTACTACTAGTACTACCATTAACACTAATACTACTAGTACTAGTACAACTACTAGTACTCCTAGTACTATAGTACTCCTGGTAGTACTATATTACTGGTACTATAGTACTCCTGGTACTACTAGAGTACTAGTTGTACTATAGTACTTCTAGTACAACTAGAGTACTCCTAGTTCTACTATAGTACTCCTGGTACTACTAGAGTACTAGTTGTACTATAGTACAACTAGAGTACTAGTACAACTAGAGTACTAGTACTACTAGAGTATTCCCATTACTAATAGAGTAGTCCTAGTACTGCTAGAGTACCTCTAGTACTACTAGAGTACTAGTACTACTAGAGTAGTCCTAGTACTACTAGTATTATAGTACAAATACTACTTTACTAATTCTAGTACAACTAGAGTACGCCTAGTACTAGAGAATTTCTAGTATTACTAGAGTAATACATGTACAACTAGAGTAGAAGTACTCTAGTAGTACTAGTAGAGTACTCCTAGTACTACTAGAGTACTAGAGTACTACTAGTACTAGAGTACTACTAGTACTAGAGTAGTGCTAGTACTATAGTATTACTATTACTTCTAGTACTATACTCCTAGTACTAATAGAGTACTCCTAGTACTGGAGTACTACTAGTACTATAATACTAGTACTATAGTATTTCTCTAATAGTGCTTTAGTACTAGTCCAGTAGTAGTAACTCTAGTACTAGTACTATAGTAGTTCTGTAGTAGTACTACTGTAGTACTACTAGTACTATTGTAGTACTTCTAGCACTACTGTAGTAGCCATGGAAGCTGCCCTCGTCAACGCCAGAAAATCCCTCGCCCGTGCCACCACCCTCTCCTTCCCTGCACCGGGTGCCCAGCTACAACTGTCATAGGGGGTGTGCTCGAACTACACCCATTGGTTTCTTCAGCAGGAAACTCTCCAAGGCCGAGCTCAACTACAGCACCTTCGACAGAAAGCTCCTCGCCATCCACCACGCCGTCCGCCACTTTCGCCATTTCCACGAGGGCTCCTCATTTATCATCAACACCGACCATCAACCTCTTGTGCACGCCTTCACAAAACAACAGGATGCTTGGTCTGCCAGACAGCGCCGCCACCTGTCCGCCATCGCCGAGTTCAATTGCACCATCAGGCACGTCCCCGGTACAAAGAACCCCGTCGCAGACGCCCTCTCCCGAATAGCCATCGACGCAGTTCAACTCGGCCTCGACTACGCAGCTATTGCCAGAGAGCAACGGGAGGATCCTGAAACACTTGCCTACAGGACATCCTTCACATCCCTTAAGTGGGAAGACGTCCCTTTTCACGACAACCACACCATCCTCTGCGACATCAGTACCGGCCGCCCACGACCCCTCATCCCAGCTGTCTTCCGACGTCAAGTGTTCAATTTAATACAAGACCTGTCTCACCCTTCAGGGCGCGTCACTGCGAAACTCCTGAAGCAAAAATTCATCTGGCACAGCATCTTCAAGGACGCAAAGGAGTGGGCCAGATCCTGCATTGCCTGCCAGCAAAGCAAAATTCATCGCCACACTGAATCAGGCATCGGATCATTCCATCAGCCCCGACGACGCTTCGTACACATTCATGTCGACGTCGTCGGCCCACTCCCCCCATGAAGGATAGTACCGCCTCATCCTGCACTACAGCATTTCTCAGTGGATGGATAGCCAGATTTGGCCTCCCGGAACACGTCACCTCCGACCGAGGAACTTCCTTCACGTCGCGGCTGTGGCACTCTCTCGCTGAACTCCTGGGTACTACAGTCCACCACACTACCTCCTACAACCCCGCAGCCAACTGCATGGTCGAGCGAACCCACCGCTCACTCAAAGTTTGCCTCACAGGTAGAGTAGGACAAAGTACAAAGCAAAGTAGACATGAACAGCCTTAGCCAAAGGGCATGGCGGTGGCACCCCTCCAAACTTGGACCTTTTCACCTAGTATTCACTTTTGGGCCTGTGGCACCCATACCATATCCCTGAGTGGTGTCAAATTGGACTCTACGGCATCCGTGGACGCCCTTGACCTGTGGATGATATGGCGGGTAAATCTGAGCAGGTGACCAAATTGACCCAAAATCCATTAAACCTCAAAGGAGAAACCATACGAATTTTGCCCAAAATCCGAAGGTGATCGATTTGATCCAAACTGGCCTCACAAGTAGATAGTCGGACAAGGTACAAAGCATGGTAGACATGAACTGCCTTAGCTCAGGGGCGTGGCGGTGGAACCCCTCCAAACTGGGCCTTTTCACCCAGTATTCACTTTTGGGCCTGTGGCACCCATACCGTATCCCTCAGTGGTGTCAAATTGGACTCCACGGCACCCGTGGACGCCCTCGACCTGTGGGTGATATGGCGGGTAAATCTAAGCAGGTGACCAATATGACCCAAAATCCAAAAAATCTCAAAGGAGAAACCATACGAATTTTGCCCAAAGGCCGAAGGTGACCGATTTGGTCCAAACTTACCTCAGAGGTAAAGAGTCGGACAAAGTACAAAAAAAGGTAGGTATGAACAGCTTTAGCCCAAGGGAGTGGCGGTGGCACCCCTCCAAACTTGGGCCTTTTCACCCAGTATTCACGTATGGGCCTGTGGCACCCATACCGTATCTCTGAGTGGTGTCAAATTGGACTCCATGGCACCTGTGGACGCCCTCGACCTGTGGGTGATATAGCGGGTAAATCTGTGCAGGTGACCAAAATGACCCAAAATCCAAAAAATCTCAAAGGAGAAACCATGCGAATTTTGCCCAAAATCCGAAGGTGACCGATTTGATCCAAACTTGCCTCACACGTAGAGAGTCGGACAAAGTACAAAGCAAGTTAGGTATGAACATCCTTAGCTCAAGGGCGTGACGGTGGCACCCCTCCAAACTTGGGCCTTTTCACCCAGTATTCACTTTTGGGTCTGTGGCACCCATACCGTATCCCTGAGTGGTGTCAAATTGGACTTCACGGCACCCGTGGACGCCCTCGACCTGTGGGTGATATGACGGAGAAATCGGAGCAGGTGACCAAAATGACCCAAAATCCAAAAAATCTCATAGGAGAAACCATACGAATTTTGCCCAAAATCCGAATGTGACCGATTTGATCCAAACTTGCCTCACAGGTAGAGAGTCGGACAAAGTACAAAGCAAGGTAGGTATGAACATCCTTAGCTCAAGGGCGTGGCGGTGGCACCCCTCCAAACTTGGACCTTTTCACCCAGTATTCACTTTTGGGTCTGTGGCACCCATACCGTATCCCTGAGTGGTGTCAAATTGGACTCCACGGCACCCGTGGACGCCCTCTACCTGTGGGTGATATGACGGAGAAATCGGAGCAGGTGACCAAAATGACCCAAAATCCAAAAAATCTCATAGGAGAAACCATACGAATTTTGCCCAAAATCCGAAGGTGACCGATTTGATCCAAACTTGCCTCACAGGTAGAGAGTCGGACAAAGTACAAAGCAAGGTAGGTATGAACATCCTTAGCTCAAGGGCGTGGCGGTGGCACCCCTCCAAACTTGGGCCTTTTCACCCAGTATTCACTTTTGGGTCTGTGGCACCCATACCGTATCCCTGAGTGGTGTCAAATTGGACTCCACGGCACCCGTGGACGCCCTCTACCTGTGGGTGATATGACGGAGAAATCGGAGCAGGTGACCAAAATGACCCAAAATCCAAAAAATCTCATAGGAGAAACCATACGAATTTTGCCCAAAATCCGAAGGTGACCGATTTGATCCAAACTTGCCTCACAGGTAGAGAGTCGGACAAAGTACAAAGCAAGGTATGTATGAACATCCTTAGCTCAAGGGCGTGGCGGTGGCACCCCTCCAAACTTGGGCCTTTTCACCCAGTATTCACTTTTGGGTCTGTGGCACCCATACCGTATCCCTGAGTGGTGTCAAATTGGACTCCACGGCACCCGTGGACGCCCTCTACCTTTGGGTGATATGACGGAGAAATCGGAGCAGGTGACCAAAATGACCCAAAATCCAAAAAATCTCATAGGAGAAATCATACGAATTTTGCCCAAAATCCGAAGGTGACCGATTTGATCCAAACTTGCCTCAGAGGGTTTGAGTCGGACTTTGTACTAAGCAAGGTAGGTATGAACATCCTTAGCTCAAGGGCGTGGCGGTGGCACCCCTCCAAACTTGGGCCTTTTCACCCAGTATTCACTTTTGGGTCTGTGGCACCCATACCGTATCCCTGAGATGTGGAAAAGTCGACTCCACCGCTCCAGTGGACGCCCTTTACCTGTGGGTGATATGACGGAGAAATCGGAGCAGGAGACCAAAATCACCCAAAAACAAAAAAATCACATACGAATTTTACCCAAAATCCGAAGGTGACCGATTTGATCCAAACTTGCCTCACAGGTAGAGAGTCGGACAAAGTACAAAGCAAGGTAGGTATGAACATCCTTAGCTCAAGGGCGTGGCGGTGGCACCCCTCCAAACTTGGGCCTTTTCACCCAGTATTCACTTTTGGGTCTGTGGCACCCATACCGTATCCCTGAGTGGTGTCAAATTGGACTCCACGGCACCCGTGGACGCCCTCTACCTGTGGGTGATATGACGGAGAAATCGGAGCAGGTGACCAAAATGACCCAAAATCCAAAAAATCTCATAGGAGAAACCATACGAATTTTGCCCAAAATCCGAAGGTGACCGATTTGATCCAAACTTGCCTCACAGGTAGAGAGTCGGACAAAGTACAAAGCAAGGTAGGTATGAACATCCTTAGCTCAAGGGCGTGGCGGTGGCACCCCTCCAAACTTGGGCCTTTTCACCCAGTATTCACTTTTGGGTCTGTGGCACCCATACCGTATCCCTGAGTGGTGTCAAATTGGACTCCACGGCACCCGTGGACGTCCTCTACCTGTGGGTGATATGACGGAGAAATCGGAGCAGGTGACCAAAATGACCCAAAATCCAAAAAATCTCATAGGAGAAACCATACGAATTTTGCCCAAAATCCGAAGGTGACCGATTTGATCCAAACTTGCCTCACAGGTAGAGAGTCGGACAAAGTACAAAGCAAGGTAGGTATGAACATCCTTAGCTCAAGGGCGTGGCGGTGGCACCCCTCCAAACTTGGGCCTTTTCACCTAGTATTCACTTATGGGCCTGTGGCACCCATACCGTATCCTCGAGTGGTGTCAAATTGGACTCCACGGCACCTGTGGACGCCCTCGACCTGTGGGTGATATGGCGGGTAAATCTGTGCAGGTGACCAAAATGACCCAAAATCCAAAAAATCTCAAAGGAGAAACCATACGAATTTTGCCCAAAATCCGAAGGTGACCGATTTGGTCCAAACTTGCCTCACAGGTAGAGAGGCGGACAAAGTACAAAGCAAGGTAAGTATGAACAGCCTTAGCCAAAGGGCGTGGCGGTGGCACCCCTCCAAACTTGGGCCTTTTCACCTAGTATTCACTTATGGGCCTGTGGCACCCCTCCAAACTTGGGCCTTTTCACCTAGTATTCACTTATGGGCCTGTGGCACCCATACCGTATCCCTGAGTGGTGTCAAACTGGACTCCATGGCACCTGTGGACGCCCTCGACCTGTGGGTGATATGGCGGGTAAATCTGTGCAGGTGACCAAAATGACCCAAAATCCAAAAAATCTCAAAGGAGAAACCATACGAATTTTGCCCAAAATCCGAAGGTGACCGATTTGATCCAAACTTGCCTCACATGAACGGCTTTAGCCCAAGGGCGTGGCGGTGGCACCCCTCCAAACTTGGGCATTTTCACCTAGTATTCACTTGTGGGCCTGTGGCACCCATACCGTATCCCCGAGTGGTGTTAAATTGGACTCCACGGCACCCGTGGGTGATATGGCGGGTAAATCTGTGCAGGTGACCAAAATTACAGTAGTACTACTACAGTACTACTACTAGTACTACAGTACTACAGTAGTACTACTACAGTACTACTACTAGTACTACAGTAGTAGTACTACAGTAGTAGTACTACAGTAATAGTACTACAGTAGTAGTACTACAGTAGTAGTACTACAGTACAGTAGTACTACTACAGTAGTACTAGTAGTACTACTACAGTAGTACTAGTAGTACTACTACAGTAGTACTACTAGTACTACTACAGTACTACTAGTAGTACTACTACAGTAGTACTAAGTACTACTACAGTAGTACTAGTAGTACTACAGTAGCACTACAGTAGTAGTACTACAGTAGTACTACAGTAGTACTACAGCAGTACTACAGTAGTAGTACTACAGTAGTACTAGTTACCACCTACTAGTACCACTACTACTAGTTCTAGTACCACAAGTACTAATAGTATTACGAGTACTAGTAGTATTACAAGTACTAGTAATACTTTTAGTACTAGTGCTACTACAAGTACTAGTACTACTAGTTACAGTACTAATACTATTAATATATTGGATCCCATACTCTGCGTTTGGCCTTTTTCCTAAAGGGTACATGGCTTGGCTGGCTATCTCCCTTGTAAAGGGGAAAAAGCCCTTGGTATGTAGATAGATTATTATTAGCAATTATTACACTGTACATATATTAGTAATCTTACCAAAGGATCATTCTCCCCTTGACTATCAGGTTTAAATTTGTCCTGGCTGCTGGAACTGGGGACAGAAGGAGCCAAAGTATCATATCCAACATCTTCTGGCCTGAGGTCCTGCATGGCTGCCAGGGGGCCAAGGGTAGGTCTCCAAAATCCAACTGCTTGGGTCCTGGAACACAAATGAAGGAAGTTAATAGACAATACTTTAGCTGAACTGATTTTTTTCATTATATTCCTAGACCTGGATAGGGTGAGAAACAAGGTGAAGGAGGAGAACGGGGATGGAAAGGGAGTTGGGAGGTAAGGTTGATGAAAGGGTATTGGGACGGTTTAGACCAGGGTTTCTCAACCTTTTTAGCCATATCGCTCCCTTTTTCAATTGAAAAAAGGATCGCCCCCCCCCTTTAATTGGAAAATAATAATAAAAATTATTGCAACAATGATAAACAACTAATCTAAAATGTTTTACTCTCTTTGTGTTTTAATGAAATCATTGGGCCCAGCTGGTGCTTCGCTGCTAGATCCTCTATATTAGGCTTAAAATTTGTCAGTTGGAAGCAATACCTGTGACGTTTTTCACTCCCCTGAGCTCAAAAATCGCCCCCTGGTGGGCGATATCGCCCCCGTTGAGAATGACTGGTTTAGACACATGGAAAGAATGAGTGAAGGTGTGAAAGCTGAACGGGTAGGACACATGTTCAAAATGAACCCTGAATTGAGTGTGTAGGATGTCCCAAATGTAGTCCTTAAATGATGTCATGCCCACCCAAGTAAACAACATCAAAGTGGGTTCAAGAGATTAGATATGTAGTTCCCCAAAACAGAAGTGTTCCCTTCTACAATACTTGCTAAAAGTATCTGGTACCCCTTGCGGCCGCATATTCATGATGAAAAGAGGGATTATGTATATAGAATGTATCTGGCAACTGCTGTCATGTTGTGCCAACAGAGTAAAGTGTGAGGGAGAACCCAGCCAGTCACTCCCAATACTGCTGTGGGAAGACAATTTACAGGTCACCCCTTTCTTCGGGACCTTGCCTTTTTCCACATTGGTTTTCTTCATTTCCCTAGGCTCTGTATCATTACCATGGTCCCTACAAAGGAATTAACCAAAGGCATAATTGGCTAAGTCATGGGACTAAAGAAGACAGATGGTGGAACTAAAGAAATCAGTGAAATGTTGAAGGTGGCCAAGTCTAATGTCAAGAGATGCATCGTGCAATTTCGGGAGGGAGGAGGGCTGGAGATATCATTCCAGCACCCTGGGACGGAGTGGGGGGGAGAGTGATTTTGCTTTATGGTGTTCAAAACCCTTTGAGAAGTCTTCTTAGGACAGCCTATCCTAGGTTTCTGGGAGAACTCATAAGAACATAAGAACATAAGAATGAAGGAGACTGCAAGAGACCATAAGGCAGCTCCGTATCCATCACCACCTGTCATCCCCATCCATAAAGTTGTCTAATCGTTTCTTAAAACAACTGATAGTTTCAGCGCTTACTACATGGTTACTAAGTTTATTCCATTCGTCGACCACCCTATTAGTAAACCAATTCTTGCCTATTTCCTTTTTAAATCTAAGTTTGTCCAGTTTATAACTCCAGCCCTCCTCCTTCCCAAAATTGCACTTGACCACCTTCAACATTTCACCGATTTCTTTAGTTCCATGGCCTGCCTTCTTTAGTCCAATGATTTGGACAATTGTATCTTTAGTTCATTCCTTTGTAGCGGCCATAGTAACAACCCTAGGGAAATGAAGAAAATCAGTGTGTAAATAGGCAAGGTAGTCTCAGCGGCAGTGCCAGGAATTTTTAGTTGGGGAGGCTAAGGGGGGGCTAATAGTAATATGATAATACAGATATATTACCCTCATTTCAGAAGGGGAGGGGGTTAATGGTTGGGCTAGCATTGATGGCTGACAAATCTTTAGCCCTGGCAATTAAAAATTCCACTTAATAAAATTATTTCAATGAGTGTTTTCAATTTTCAATTTGCTTATTTCAGTTGGCGGGGCTAATGGGGGGGCTGGCCACTTTTTTGGGGGGGCTACAGCCCCCGCAAGCTCCCCCCTGGCGCCACCACTGGGTGGTCTTCCCACGGCAGTGTGGGAGTGATTGATTGGGATTCTCCTTCATGCTCCATTCTGTTGCCCCAACGTGACAGCAAGGGGTTGCCAAATACAAAAAATCTCAAAGGGGAAACCATACGAATTTTGCCCAAAATCCGAAGGTGACTGATTTGGTCCAAACTTGCCTCACAGGTAGAGAGTCGGACAAAGTACAAAGTAAGGTAGACATCAACAGCCTTTGCCCAAGGGCGTGGCGGAGGCACCCCTCCAAACTTGGGCCTTTTCACCCAGTACATTTGGGCCTGTGGCACCCATAACGTATCAATGAGTGGTGTCAAATTGGACTCCACGGCAGCCGTGTACGCCCTCGACCTGTGGGTGATATGACGGTAAATCTGAGCAGGTGACCAAAATGACCCAAAATCCAAAAAATCTCAAAGGAGAAACCATACGAATTTTGCCCAAAATCCAAACTTGGGCCTTTTCACCCAGTATTCACTTATGGGCTTGTGGCACCCATACCGTATCCCAGAGTGGTGTCAAATTGGACTCCACGGCACCCGTGGACGCCCTCTACCTGTGGGTGATATGACGGAGAAATCGGAGCAGGTGACCAAAATGACCCAAAGTCCAAAAAATCTCATAGGAGAAAGCCTACGTAGTTCTCCCCATATCCGAATGTGACCGATTTGGTCCAAACTTGCCTCACAGGTAGAGAGTCGGACAAAGTACAAAGCAAGGTAGGTATGAACAGCCTTAGCTCAAGGGCGTGGCGGTGGCACCCCTCCAAACTTGGGCCTTTTCACCCAGTATTCACTTTTGGGCCTGTGGCACCCATACCGTATCCCTGAGTGGTGTCAAATTGGACTCCACGGCACCCGTGGACGCCCTCGACCTGTGGGTGATATGACGGGTAAATCTGAGCAGGTGACCAGAATGACCCAAAATCCAAAAAATCTCAAAAGGAGAAACCATACGAATTTTGCCCAAAATCCGAAGGTGACTGATTTGGTCCAAACTTGCCTCACAGGTAGAGAGTCGGACAAAGTAAAAAGCAAGGTAGGTATGAACATCCTTAGCTCAAGGGCGTGGCGGTGGCACCCCTCCAAACTTTGGCCTTTTCACCCAGTATTCACTTTTGGGCCTGTGGCACCCATACCGTATCCCTGAGTGGTGTCAAATTGGACTCCACGGCACCCGTGGACGCCCTCTACCTGTGGGTGATATGGCGGATAAATCTGAGCAGGTGACCAATATGACCCAAAATCCAAAAAATCTCAAAGGAGAAACCATACGAATTTTGCCCAAAATCCGAATGTGACCGATTTGGTCCAAACTTGCCTCACAGGTAGAGAGTCGGACAAAGTACAAAGCAAGGTAGGTATGAACACCCTTAGCCCAAGGGCGTGGCGGTGGCACCCCTCCAAACTTGGGCCTTTTCACCCAGTATTCACTTATGGGCATGTGGCACCCATACCGTATCCCTGAGTGGTGTCAAATTGGACTCCACGGCACCCGTGGACGCCCTCTACCTGTGGGTGATATAACGGAGAATTCTGAGCAGGCGACCAAAATGACCCAAAATCCAAAAAATCTCATAGGAGAAACCATACGAATTTTGCCCAAAATCCGAAGGTGACCGATTTGATCCAAACTTGCCTCACAGGTAGAGAGTCGGACAAAGTACAAAGCAAGGTAGGTATGAACAGCCTTAGCTCAAGGGCGTGGCGGTGGCACCCCTCCAAACTTGGGCCTTTTCACCCAGTATTCACTTTTGGGCCTGTGGCACCCATACCGTATCCCTCAGTGGTGTCAAATTGGACTCCACGGCACCTGTGGACGCCCTCGACCTGTGGGTGATATGGCGGGTAAATCGGAGCAGGTGACCAAAATGACCCAAAATCCAAAAAATCTCAAAGGAGAAACCATACGAATTTTGCCAGAAATCCGAAGGTGACCGATTTGGTCCAAACTTGCCTCACAGATAGAGAGACGGACAAAGTACAAAAAAAGGTAGACACGAACAGCCTTAGCCCAAGGGCGTGGCGGTGGCACCCCTCCAAACTTGGGCATTTTCACCCAGTATTCACTTTTGGGTCTGTGGCACCCATACCGTATCCCTGAGTGGTGTCAAATTGGACTCCACGGCACCCGTGGACGCCCTCTACCTGTGGGTGATATAACGGAGAAATCTGAGCAGGTGACCAAAATGACCCAAAATCCAAAAAATCTCATAGGAGAAACCATACGAATTTTGCCCAAAATCCGAAGGTGACCGATTTGATCCAAACTTGCCTCACAGGTAGAGAGTCGGACAAAGTACAAAGCAAGGTAGGTATGAACATCCTTAGCTCAAGGGCGTGGCGGTGGCACCCCTCCAAACTTGGGCATTTTCACCCAGTATTCACTTTTGGGTCTGTGGCACCCATACCGTATCCCTGAGTGGTGTCAAATTGGACTCCACGGCACCCGTGGACGCCCTCTACCTGTGGGTGATATGACGGAGAAATCGGAGCAGGTGACCAATATGACCCAAAATCCAAAAAATCTCATAGGAGAAACCATACGAATTTTGCCCAAAATCCGAAGGTGACCGATTTGATCCAAACTTGCCTCACAGGTAGAGAGTCGGACAAAGTACAAAGCAAGGTAGGTATGAACATCCTTAGCTCAAGGGCGTGTCGTTGGCAGCCCTCCAAACTTGGGCCTTTTCACCCAGTATTCACTTTTGGGTCTGTGGCACCCATACCGTATCCCTGAGTGGTGTCAAATTGGACTCCACGGCACCCGTGGACGCCCTCTACCTGTGGGTGATATAACGGAGAAATCTGAGCAGGTGACCAAAATGACCCAAAATCCAAAAAATCTCATAGGAGAAACCATACGAATATTGCCAAAATACCTAAAGAGACCGATTTGATCCAAACTTGCCTCACAGGTAGAGAGTCGGACAAAGTACAAAGCAAGGTAGGTATGAACATCCTTAGCTCAAGGGCGTGGTGGTGGCACCCCTCCAAACTTGGGCCTTTTCACCCAGTATTCACTTTTGGGTCTGTGGCACCCATACCGTATCCCTGAGTGGTGTCAAATTGGACTCCACGGCACCCGTGGACGCCCTCTACCTGTGGGTGATATGACGGAGAAATCGGAGCAGGTGACCAAAATGACCCAAAATCCAAAAAATCTCATAGGAGAAACCATACGAATTTTGCCCAAAATCCGAAGGTGACCGATTTGATCCAAACTTGCCTCACAGGTAGAGAGTCGGACAAAGTACAAAGCAAGGTAGGTATGAACATCCTTAGCTCAAGGGCGTGGTGGTGGCACCCCTCCAAACTTTGGTCTTTTCACACAGAATTCACTTCTGGACCTGTGGCACCAGCCTAAGCCCAAGGACGTGGCGGTAGGAAGCCTCCAAAGTTGGGCCTTTTAAGCCAGTATTGACTTTTGGGCCTCTGGCACCCATACCGTCGGCCTAAGTGGTGTCAAATTGAACTCCACGGCAACACTGGCCGCACTCAACCTGTGGGTCAGATGGCGGGTAAATCGGAGCAGGTGACCACAATAACAAAAAATCCAAAAAATCTCAAAGGAGTAACCCCATCAATTTTGCCCAAAATCCGAAGGTCACCGATTTGATCCAAACTTGCCCTACACGGAGAGAGTCGGACACAGTGTACAGCAAGGTAGACATGAGCAGCCTGAGCCAAAGGACGTGGCGGTAGCAACCCTCCAAATTTGGGCCTTTTAACCCAGTATTGACTTTTGGGCCTCATGCTCCCATACCGTATCCCTGAGTGGTGTTAAATTGGACTCCACGGCACCCGTGGACGCCCTCGACCTGTGCGTGTAATGGCGGGTAAATCCGAGCAGGTGACCAATATGACCCAGAATCCAAAAAATCTCAAAGGAGAAACCATACGAATTTTGCCCAAAATCCGAAGGTGATCGATTTGGTCCAAACTTACCTCACAGGTAGAGAGTCCGACAAAGTACAAAGCAAGGTAGACATGAACGGCTTTAGCCCAAGGGCGTGGCGGTGGCACCCCTCCAAACTTGGGCCTTTTCACCCAGTATTCACTTTTGGGCCTGTGGCACCCATACCGTATCCCTGAGTGGTGTCAAATTGGGTTCCACGGCACCCTTGGACGCCCTCGACCTGTGGGTGATATGGCGGGTAAATCTGAGCAGGTGACCAAAATGACCCAAAATCCAAAAAATCTCAAAGGAGAAACCATACGAATTTTGCCCAAAATCCGAAGGTGACCGATTTGGTCCAAACCTGCCTCACAGGTAGAGAGTCGGACAAAGTACAAAGCAAGGTAGACATGAACGGCTTTAGCCCAAGGGCGTGGCGGTGGCACCCCTCCAAACTTGGGCCTTTTCACCCTGTATTCACTTAGGGGCTTGTGGCACCCATACCGTATCCCTGAGTGGTGTCAAATTGGACTCCACGGCACCCGTGGACGCCCTCGACCTGTGGGTGATATGGCGGGTAAATCTGAGCAGGTGACCAAAATGACCCAAAATCCAAAAAATCTCAAAGGAGAAACCATACGAATTTTGCCCAAAATCCGAAGGTGACCGATTTGGTCCAAACTTGCCTCACAGGTAGAGAGTCGGACAAAGTACAAAGCAAGGTAGACATGAACGGCTTTAGCCCAAGGGCGTGGCGGTGGCACCCCTCCAAACTTGGGCCTTTTCACCCAGTATTCACTTTTGGGCCTGTGGCACCCATACCGTATCCCTGAGTGGTGTCAAATTGGACTCCACGGCACCCGTGGACGCCTTTGACCTGTGGGTGATATGGCGGGTAAATCTGAGCAGGTGACCAAAATGACCAAACTTGCCTCACACGTAAAGAGTCCGACAAAGTACAAAGCAAGGTAGACATGAACAGCCTTAGCCCAAGGGCGTGGCGGTGGCACCCCTCCAAACTTGGGCCTTTTCACCCAGTATTCACTTTTGGGCCTGTGGCACCCATACCGTATCACTGAGTGGTGTCAAATTGGACTCCACGGCACCCGTGGACGCCCTCGACCTGTGGGTGATATGGCGGGTAAATCTGAGCAGGTGACCAAAATGACCCAAAATCCAAAAAATCTCAAAGGAGAAACCATACGAATTTTGCCCAAAATCCGAAGGTGACCGATTTGATCCAAACTTGCTTCACACGTAGAGAGGCGGACAAAGTACAAAGCAAGGTAGACATGAACGGCTTTAGCCCAAGGGCGTGGCGGTGGCACCCCTCCAAACTTGGGCCTTTTCACCCAGTATTCACTTTTGGGCCTGTGGCACCCATACCGTATCCCTGAGTGGTGTCAAATTGGACTCCACGGCACCCGTGGACGCCCTCGACCTGTGGGTGATATGGCGGGTAAATCGGAGCAGGTGACCAAAATGACCCAAAATCCAAAAAATCTCAAAGGAGAAACCATACGAATTTTGCCCAAAATCCGAAGGTGACCGATTTGGTCCAAACTTGCCTCACAGGTAGAGAGGCGGACAAAGTACAAAGCAAGGTAAGTATGAACAGCCTTAGCCAAAGGGCGTGGCGGTGGCACCCTTCCAAACTTGGGCCTTTTCACCTAGTATTCACTTATGGGCCTGTGGCACCCATACCGTATCCCTGAGTGGTGTCAAACTGGACTCCATGGCACCTGTGGACGCCCTCGACCTGTGGGTGATATGGCGGGTAAATCTGTGCAGGTGACCAAAATGACCCAAAATCCAAAAAATCTCAAAGGAGAAACCATACCAATTTTGCCCAAAATCCGAAGGTAACCGATTTGATCCAAACTTGCCTCACACGTAGAGAGGCGGACAAAGTACAAAGCAAGGTAGACATGAACGGCTTTAGCCCAAGGGCGTGGCGGTGGCACCCCTCCAAACTTGGGCCTTTTCACCTAGTATTCACTTTTGGGCCTGTGGCACCCATACCGTATCCCCGAGTGGTGTCAAACTGGACTCCATGGCACCTGTGGACGCCCTCGACCTGTGGGTGATATGGCGGGTAAATCTGTGCAGGTGACCAAAATGACCCAAAATCCAAAAAATCTCAAAGCCATACGAATTTTGCCCAAAATTCGAAGGTGACCGATTTGATCCAAACTTGCCTCACATGAACGGCTTTAGCCCAAGGGCGTGGCGGTGGCACCCCTCCAAACTTGGGCATTTTCACCTATTGCGGGCTGATAATCAGAAGTGGGTCAAGGAGGATACGCGTACCTTGGGTCAGGTCTGGGTCAAAGAGAGAAATACGCATACCTTAAGTCAGGTCTGGGTCAAAGAGAGTGATGCGCGTGCCTTGGGTCAGGTCGATTCGGGGCGACGGCCCAAAAATCAGGTCAGTACTTTGGATGAGATGTATAGCAATCTGGCAGATCTAATTATTAATGCACAAAACACATTTATCCCCCTAAAGTCAATACGAAAAAATAGTAATACTCCCAAATGGATGACGGACAGATTGAAACATGAGATCGGAATTAAAAGAGGACTTTACGTAAAAATAAAAAACGGGGAATCACACCTTAGATCAAGATATAACGAAATGGCAAAGCTGGTTAAAAGGAATACACGTTCAGCGAAACGTAATTATGAAATCAAGGTTGCCAGTCAAGCAAAATCCAACCCAAAGGGTTTCTTTCACCTCTATAGGACAAAAAATAAAGAAAGAATAGGACCAATTAAAAAACGATGAAAATGTCATGATAGAATCGGAAGAAAAAATGAGTGAGGAGTTTAACAATTATTTTCTATCGGTGTTTACTAATGAGAGGTTAGATAAAGTACCTGACTGCGATCCGATTTTCAGAGGGGATGAAGAAAATAGCCTAACTAATATCAGCATTAGTAAAGAAGAAGTTATCAAGCAGATTGACAGACTTAAAGCTACAAAATCTCCGGGTCCGGACGAAATTTTTCCAAGAATGCTTAAAGAGTGTAAATTTGAAATCTGCGACCAGTTAACTGAAATATTCAATAAATCGGTAGACACTGGTTCTGTTCCAACTGCTTGGAGGCAGGCAAACGTTGTTCCTGTTTTTAAGAAGGGAGATAGATCGACCATATGCAACTACAGGCCAATCAGTTTGACATCGGTTATAGGAAAAATGCTTGAATCAATAATAGTAAATAGACTCAGAGAACACATTGAAGGGCATAATTTAATTCGTGATTCACAGCATGGTTTCTCCAAAGGTAAGTCATGCGTGACAAATCTTCTATCCTTTTACACTAAGGTATATAAGGCGTCAGACAACAATGAAAATTACGATGTTATTTACCTTGACTTTAGCAAAGCGTTCGACAAAGTGCCACACCAGAGACTACTAAATAAAATCAAAGCCCATGGCATAGGAGGAAAAGTGTTAGAATGGATTAGAGCTTGGATTAGTAACAGAAAACAGCGGTTAACCATAAATGGAATAAAACCTAGGTGGAGGCAATGTTACTAGCGGGGACCACCCAGGGCTAGGTTTTGGGTCCCTTGTTGTTCATTATGTACATAAACGACTTACACGATGGGATAAATAGTGATGTTAGTAAGTTTGCGGACGACACTAAAATAGGACGCCTAATTAGGTCAGGAGAAGACGCCCAGATTCTGCAGGATGATCTTAATAAACTGTTAACATGGTCGGTGAAATGGCAAATGAACTTCAATATCTCTAAGTGTAGCGTGTTAAACGTAGGGCTACACAACCCCGAAAATAGATACAACTTAGATGACACGTTTTTAGAAAAATCTGAGTGCGAGAGGGACTTGGGAGTTCTGGTGAGTCCGGACCTTAAAACCAGGAAGCAGTGCATTAGCGCCAGAAATAAAGCAAACAGGACATTAGGCTTCATTGCTAGGACGGTAACAAATAGAAGTGCAGAGGTAATTATTAAACTCTATCTAGCGATAGTTAGACCCATCCTTGACTATGCGGTACAGTTTTGGTCTCCGTCCTACAAAATGGACATAAATTCACTAGAATCAGTACAGAGAAGAATGACCAAAATGATACAAGGACTCGGAAATTTGCCTTACGAAGAGAGGCTTAGGCACCTAAACTTACACTCTCTGGAAAGACGCAGAGTGCGGGGTGATCTAATAGAAGTGTTCAAGTGGATCAAAGGCTATAACAAGGGTGATGCAAACAAGGTCATCATAATAAAACAACAGGGCAGGACTCGCAGTAATGGGTATAAACTGGACAAATTTAGATTTAAGAAGGAAATAGGCAAGAATTGGTTTACAAATAGGGTGGTCGATGAATGGAATAAACTTAGTAACCACGTAGTAAGCGCTGAAACTATCAGTTGTTTTAAAAAACGATTAGACAACTTTATGGATGGGGACGACAGGTGGTGATGGATACGGAGCTGCCCAGTGTAGGCCTTATGGTCTTTTGCAGTCTCCTTTATTTCTTATGTTCTTATGTTCTTATGTTCTTATGTATTCACCTGTGGGCCTGTGGCACCCATACCGTATCCCCGAGTGGTGTTAAATTGGACTCCACGGCACCCGTGGGTGATATGGCGGGTAAATCTGTGCAGGTGACCAAAATTACAGTAGTACTACTACAGTACTACTACTAGTACTACAGTAGTAGTACTACAGTAGTAGTACTACAGTAGTAGTACTACAGTAATAGTACTACAGTAATTGTACTACAGTAGTAGTACTACAGTAGTAGTACTACAGTACAGTAGTACTACTACAGTAGTACTAGTAGTACTACTACAGTAGTACTAGTAGTACTACTACAGTAGTACTACTACAGTAGTACTAGTAGTACTACAGTAGCACTACAGTAGTAGTACTACAGTAGTACTACAGTAGCACTAGTAGTACTACAGTAGTACTAGTACTACAGTAGTACTACTATAGTAGTACTAGAGTACTACTAGAGTTAGGAGTACTAGTACTAGAGTTAGTAGTCCTAGTACTAGTTACCACCTACTAGTACCACTACTACTAGTTCTAGTACCACAAGTACTAAAAGTATTACGAGTACTAGTAATACTTTTAGTAATACTAGTATTAGTATGAGTGCTACTACAAGTACTAGTACTACTAGTTACAGTACTAGTACTATTAATATACTGGATCCCATACTCTGCGTTTGGCCTTTTTCCTAAAGGGTACATGGCTTGGCTGGCTATCTCCCTTGTAAAGGGGAAAAAGCCCTTGGTATGTAGATAGATTACTATTAGCAATTATTACACTGTACATATATTAGTAATCTTACCAAAGGATCATTCTCCCCTTGACTATCAGGTTTAAATTTGTCCTGGCTGCTGGAACTGGGGACAGAAGGAGCCAAAGTATCATATCCAACATCTTCTGGCCTGAGGTCCTGCATGGCTGCCGGGGGGGGGGGGGGCAAGGGTAGGTCTCCACAATCCTACTACTTGGGTCCTGGAACACAAATGAAGGAAGTTAATAGACAATACTTTAGCTGAACTGATTTTTTTCATTATATTCCTAGACCTGGATAGGGTGAGAAACAAGGTGAAGGAGGAGAACGGGGATGGAAAGGGAGTTGGGAGGTAAGGTTGATGAAAGGGTATTGGGACGGTTTAGACCAGGGTTTCTCAACCTATTTAGCCATATCGCTCCCTTTTTCAATTGAAAAAAGGATCGTCCCCCCCCTTAATTGGAAAATAATAATAAAGATTATTGCAACAATGATAAACAACTAATCTAAAATGTTTTACTCTCTTTGTGTTTTAAGGAAATCCTTGGGCCCAGCTGGTGCTTCGCTGCTAGATCCTCTATATTAGGCTTAAAATTTGTCAGTTAGAAGCAATACCTGTGACGTTTTTCACTCCCCTGAGCTCAAAAATCGCCCCCTGGTGGGCGATATCGCCCCCGTTGAGAATGACTGGTTTAGACACATGGAAAGAATGAGTGAAGGTGTGAAAGCTGAACGGGTAGGACACATGTTCAAAATGAACCCTGAATTGAGTGTGTAGGATGTCCCAAATGTAGTCCTTAAATGATGTCATGCCCACCCAAGTAAACAACATCAAAGTGGGTTCAAGAGATTAGATATGTAGTTCCCCAAAACAGAAGTGTTCCCTTCTACAATACTTGCTAAAAGTATCTGGTACCCCTTGCGGCCGCATATTCATGATGAAAAGAGGGATTATGTATATAGAATGTATCTGGCAACTGCTGTCATGTTGTGCCAACAGAGTAAAGTGTGAGGGAGAACCCAGCCAGTCACTCCCAATACTGCTGTGGGAAGACAATTTACAGGTCACCCCTTTCTTCGGGACCTTGCCTTTTTTCACATTGATTTTCTTCATTTCCCTAGAGTCTGTATCATTACCATGGTCCCTACAAAGGAATTAACCAAAGGCATAATTGGCTAAGTCATGGGACTAAAGGAGACAGATGGTGGAACTAAAGAAATCAGTGAAATGTTGAAGGTGGCCAAGTCTAATGTCAAGAGATACATCGTGCAATTTCGGGAGGGAGGAGGGCTGGAGATATCATTCCAGCACCCTGGGAGGGAGGGGGGTATCCAGTGATTTTGCTTTATGGTGTTCAAAACCCTTTGAGAAGTCTTCTTAGGACAGCCTATCCTAGGTTTCTGGGATAACTCATAAGAACATAAGAGCATAAGAACATAAGAATGAAGGAGACTGCAAGAGACCCTAAGGCAGCCCCGTATCCATCACCGCCTGTCATCCCCATCCATAAAGTTGTCTAATCGTTTCTTAAAACAACTGATAGTTTCAGCGCTTACTACATGGTTACTAAGTTTACTCCATTCGTCGACCACCCTATTAGTAAACCGATTCTTGCCTATTTCCTGTTCAAATCTAAATTTGTCCAGTTTATAACTCCAGTCCTCCTCCCTCCCGAAATTGCACTTGACCACCTTCAACATTTCACCGATTTCTTTAGTTCCATGGCCTGCCTTCTTTAGTCCAATGATTTGGACAATTGTATATCTAGTTAATTCCTTTGTAGGGGCCATGGGAAATGAAGAAAACCAGTGTGTAAAAAGACAAGGTGGTCTCAGCGGCGGCGCCAGGAATTTTTAGTTGGGGAGGCTAAGCAAATTTTTGGGGGGCTAATAGTAATATGATAATACACATATATTATCCTTATTTCAAAAGGGGAGGGGGTTAATGGTTGGGTTAGCATTGATGGCTGAAAAATCTTTAGCCCTGGCAATTAAAAATTCCACTTAGAATTATTTCAATGAGTGTTTTAAATTTTCAATTTGCTCATTTCAATTGGGGGGGCTAATGGGGGGGGGGGGCTGGCCACTTTTTTTGGGCGGGCTACAGCCCCCGCAAGCTCCCCCCTGGCGCCGCCACTGGGTGGTCTTCCCACGGCAGTGTGGGAGTGATTGATTGGGATTCTCCTTCATGCTCCATTCTGTTGCCCCAACGTGACAGCAAGGGGTTGCCAAATACAAAAAACCTCAAAGGGGAAACCATACGAATTTTGCCCAAAATCCGAAGGTGACTGATTTGGTCCAAACTTGCCTCACAGGTAGAGAGTCGGACAAAGTACAAAGCAAGGTAGACATCAACAGCCTTTGCCCAAGGGCGTGGCGGAGGCACCCCTCCAAACTTGGGCCTTTTCACCCAGTATTCACATTTGGGCCTGTGGCACCCATAACGTATCCCTGAGTGGTGTCAAATTGGACTCCACGGCACCCGTGGACGCCCTCGACCTGTGGGTGATATGACGGGTAAATCTGAGCAGGTGACCACAATGACCCAAAATCCAAAAAATCTCAAAGGAGAAACCATACGAATTTTGCCCAAAATCCGAAGGTGACCGATTTGATCCAAACTTGCCTCACTGATAGAGAGACGGACAAAGTAAAAGCAAGGTAGACATGAACAGCCTTAGACCAGGGGCGTGGCGGTGGCACCCCTCCAAACTTGGGCCTTTTCACCCAGTATTCACTTTTGGGTCTGTGGCACCCATACCGTATCCCTGAGTGGTGTCAAATTGGACTCCACGGCACCCATGGACGCCCTCGACCTGTGGGTGATATGGCGGGTAAATCTGAGCAGGTGACCACAATGACCCAAAATCCAAAAAATCTCGTAGGAGAAACCAAACGAATTTTGCCCAAAATCCGAAGGTGACCGATTTGGTCCAAACTTGCCTCACAGGTAGAGAGTCGGACAAAGTACAAAGCAAGGTAGGTATGAACATCCTTAGCTCAAGGGCGTGGCGGTGGCACCCCTCCAAACTTGGGCCTTTTCACCCAGTATTCACTTTTGGGTCTGTGGCACCCATACCGTATCCCTGAGTGGTGTCAAATTGGACTCCACGGCACCCATGGACGCCCTCGACCTGTGGGTGATATGGCGGGGAAATCTGAGCAGGTGACCAATATGACCCAAAATCCAAAAAATCTCACAAGGAGAAACCATTCGAATTTTACCCAAAATCCGAAGGTGACCAATTTGGTCCAAACTTGCCAACAGGTAGAGAGTCAGACAAAATACAAAGGAAGATAGACATGAACAACCTTAGCCCAAGGGCGTGGCGGTGGCACCCCTCCAAACTTGGGCCTTTTCACCCAGTATTCACTTTTGGGCCTGTGGCACCCATACCGTATCCCTGAGTGGTGTCAAATTGGACTCCACGGCACCCGTGGACGCCCTCGACCTGTGGGTGATATGGCGGGTAAATCTGAGCAGGTGACCAAAATGACACCAAAATCCAAAAAAATCTCATAGGGGAAACCATACGAATTTTGCCCAAAATCCGAAGGTGACCGATTTGGTCCAAACTTGCCTCACAGGTAGAGAGTCGGACAAAGTACAAAGCAAGGTAGACATGAACAGCCTTAGCCCAAGGGCGTGGCGGTGGCACCCCTCCAAACTTGGGCCTTTTCACCCAGTATTCACTTTTGGGTCTGTGGCACCCATACCGTATCCCTGAGTGGTGTCAAATTGGACTCCACGGCACCCGTGGACGCCCTCTACCTGTGGGTGATATGGCGGGTAAATCTGAGCAGGTGACCAAAATGACCCAAAATCCAAAAAATCTCAAAGGAGAAACCATACGAATTTTGCCCAAAATCCGAAGGTGACCGATTTGATCCAAACTTGCCTCACAGGTAGAGAGTCGGACAAAGTACAAAGCAAGGTAGGTATGAACATCCTTAGCTCAAGGGCGTGGCGGTGGCACCCCTCCAAACTAGGGCCTTTTCACCCAGTATTCACTTTTGGGTCTGTGGCACCCATACCGTATCCCTGAGTGGTGTCAAATTGGACTCCACGGCACCCGTGGACGCCCTCTACCTGTGGGTGATATGACGGAGAAATCGGAGCAGGTGACCAAAATGACCCAAAATCCAAAAAATCTCATAGGAGAAACCATACGAATTTTGCCCAAAATCCGAAGGTGACCGATTTGATCCAAACTTGCCTCACAGGTAGAGAGTCGGACAAAGTACAAAGCAAGGTAGGTATGAACATCCTTAGCTCAAGGGCGTGGCGGTGGCACCCCTCCAAACTTGGGCCTTTTCACCCAGTATTCACTTTTGGGTCTGTGGCACCCATACCGTATCCCTGAGTGGTGTCAAATTGGACTCCACGGCACCCGTGGACGCCCTCTACCTGTGGGTGTTATGACGGAGAAATCGGAGCAGGTGACCAAAATGACCCAAAATCCAAAAAATCTCATAGGAGAAACCATACGAATTTTGCCCAAAATCCGAAGGTGACCGATTTGATCCAAACTTGCCTCACAGGTAGAGAGTCGGACAAAGTACAAAGCAAGGTAGGTATGAACATCCTTAGCTCAAGGGCGTGGCGGTGGCACCCCTCCAAACTTGGGCCTTTTCACCCAGTATTCACTTATGGGCCTGTGGCACCCATACCGTATCCCTGAGTGGTGTCAAATTGGACTCCACGGCACCCGTGGACGCCCTCTACCTGTGGGTGATATGACGGAGAAATCGGAGCAGGTGACCAAAATGACCCAAAATCCAAAAAATCTCGTAGGAGAAACCATACGAATTTTGCCCAAAATCCGAATGTGACCGATTTGATCCAAACTTGCCTCACAGGTAGAGAGTCGGACAAAGTACAAAGCAAGGTAGGTATGAACATCCTTAGCTCAAGGGCGTGGCGGTGGCACCCCTCCAAACTTGGGCCTTTTCACCCAGTATTCACTTTTGGGTCTGTGGCACCCATACCGTATCCCTGAGTGGTGTCAAATTGGACTCCACGGCACCCGTGGACGCCCTCTACCTGTGGGTGATATGACGGAGAAATCGGAGCAGGTGACCAAAATGACCCAAAATCCAAAAAACTCATAGGAGAAACCATACGAATTTTGCCCAAAATCCGAAGGTGACCGATTTGATCCAAACTTGCCTCACAGGTAGAGAGTCGGACAAAGTACAAAGCAAGGTAGGTATGAACATCCTTAGCTCAAGGGCGTGGCGGTGGCACCCCTCCAAACTTGGGCCTTTTCACCCAGTATTCACTTTTGGGTCTGTGGCACCCATACCGTATCCCTGAGTGGTGTCAAATTGGACTCCACGGCACCCGTGGACGCCCTCTACCTGTGGGTGATATGACGGAGAAATCGGAGCAGGTGACCAATATGACCCGAAATCCAAAAAATCTCGTAGGAGAAACCATACGAATTTTGCCCAAAATCCGAAGGTGACCGATTTGATCCAAACTTGCCTCACAGGTAGAGAGTTGGACAAAGTACAAAGCAAGGTAGGTATGAACATCCTTAGCTCAAGGGCGTGGTGGTGGCACCCCTCCAAACTTGGGCCTTTTCACCCAGTATTCACTTTTGGGTCTGTGGCACCCATACCGTATCCCTGAGTGGTGTCAAATTGGACTCCACGGCACCCGTGGACGCCCTCTACCTGTGGGTGATATGACGGAGAAATCGGAGCAGGTGACCAAAATGACCCAAAATCCAAAAAATCTCATAGAAGAAACCATACAAATTTTGCCCAAAATCCGAAGGTGACCGATTTGATCCAAACTTGTCTCACAGGTAGAGAGTCGGACAAAGTACAAAGCAAGGTAGGTATGAACATCCTTAGCTCAAGGGCGTGGCGGTGGCACCCCTCCAAACTTGGGCCTTTTCACCCAGTATTCACTTTTGGGTCTGTGGCTCCCATGCCGTAACGCTGAGTGGTGTCTGTTTGGACTCCACGGCACCCGTGGACGCCCTTTACCTGTGGGTGATATGACGGAGAAATCGGAGCAGGTGACCAAAATCACCCAAAATCCAAAAAATCTCATACGAATTTTGCCCAAAATCCGAAGGTGACCGATTTGATCCAAACTTGCCTCACAGGTAGAGAGTCGGACAAAGTACAAAGCAAGGTAGGTATGAACATCCTTAGCTCAAGGGCGTGGCGGTGGCACCCCTCCAAACTTGGGCCTTTTCACCCAGTATTCACTTTTGGGTCTGTGGCACCCATACCGTATCCCTGAGTGGTGTCAAATTGGACTCCACGGCACCCGTGGACGCCCTCTACCTGTGGGTGATATGACGGAGAAATCGGAGCAGGTGACCAAAATGACCCAAAATCCAAAAAATCTCATAGGAGAAACCATACGAATTTTGCCCAAAATCCGAAGGTGACCGATTTGATCCAAACTTGCCTCACAGGTAGAGAGTCGGACAAAGTACAAAGCAAGGTAGGTATGAACATCCTTAGCTCAAGGGCGTGGCGGTGGCACCCCTCCAAACTTGGGCCTTTTCACCCAGTATTCACTTTTGGGTCTGTGGCACCCATACCGTATCCCTGAGTGGTGTCAAATTGGACTCCACGGCACCCGTGGACGCCCTCTACCTGTGGGTGATATGACGGAGAAATCGGAGCAGGTGACCAAAATGACCCAAAATCCAAAAAATCTCATAGGAGAAACCATACGAATTTTGCCCAAAATCCGAAGGTGACCGATTTGATCCAAACTTGCCTCACAGGTAGAGAGTCGGACAAAGTACAAAGCAAGGTAGGTATGAACATCCTTAGCTCAAGGGCGTTGCGGTGGCACCCCTCCAAACTTGGGCCTTTTCACCCAGTATTCAATTTTGGGTCTGTAGCACCCATACCGTATCCTTGAGTGGTGTCAAATTGGACTCCACGGCAGCCGTGGACGCCAATGACCTGTGGGTGATATGACGGGTAAATCTGTGCAGGTGACCAATATGACCCATAATCCGGATACGACAAAATCCGAAGGTGACCGATTTGATCCAAACTTGCCTCACAGGTAGAGAGTCGGACAAAGTACAAAGCAAGGTAGGTATGAACATCCTTAGCTCAAGGGGGTTGCGGTGGCACTCCTCCAAACTTGGGCCTTTTCACCCAGTATTCACTTTTGGGCCTGTGGCACCCATACCGTATCCCTGTGTGGTGTTAAATTGGACTCCACGGCACCTGTAGACGCCGTCGACCTGTGTGTGATATGACGGGGAAATCTGAGCAGGTGACCAAAATGACCCAAAATCAAAAATATCTGAAAGGAGAAACCATACGAATTTTGCCCAAAATCCGAAGGTGACCGATATGGTCCAAACATGCCTCAGAGATAAAGAGTCGGACAAAGTACAAAGCAAAGTAGACATAAACAGCCTTAGCCCAAGGGCGTGGCGGTGGCACCCCTCCAAACTTGGGCCTTTTCACCCAGTATTCACTTTTGGGCCTGTGGCACCCATACCGTATCCCTGAGTGGTGTCAAATTGGACTCCACGGCACCCGTGGACGCCCTCGACCTGTGGGTGATATGGTGGGTAAATCTGAGCAGGTGACCAATATGACCCAAAATCCAAAAAATCTCAAAGGAGAAACCATACGAATTTTGCCCAAAATCCGAAGGTGACCGATTTGGTCCAAACTTGCCTCACAGGTAGAGAGTCAGACAAAGTACAAAGCAAGGTAGACATGAACGGCTTTAGCTCAAGGGCGTGGCGGTGGCACCCCTCCAAACTTGGGCCTTTTTTCCCAGTATTCACTTTTAGGCCTGTGGCACCCATACCGTATCCTTCAGTGGTGTCAAATTGGACTCCACGGCACCCGTGGACGCCCTCGACCTGTGGGTGATATGGCGGGTAAATCTGAGCAGGTGACCAAAATGACCCAAAATCCAAAAAATCTCAAAGGAGAAACCATACGAATTTTGCCCAAAATCCGAAGGTGACCGATTTGGTCCAAACTTGCCTCACACGTAGAGAGTCCGACAAAGTACAAAGCAAGGTAGACATGAACGGCTTTAGCCCGAGGGCGTTGCGGTGGCACCCCTCCAAACTTGGGCATTTCCACCCAGTATTCACTTATGGGCCTGTGGCACCCATACCGTATCTCTGAGTGGTGTCAAATTGGACTCCACGGCACCCGTGGACGCCCTCGACCTGTGGGTGATATGGCGGGTAAATCTGAGCAGGTGACCAAAATGACCCAAAATCCAAAAAATCTCAAAGGAGAAACCATACGAATTTTGCCCAAAATCCGAAGGTGACCGATTTGGTCCAAACTTGCCTCACACGTAGAGAGTCCGACAAAGTACAAAGCAAGGTAGACATGAACGGCTTTAGCCCAAGGGCGTGGCGGTGGCACCCCTCCAAACTTGGGCCTTTTCACCCAGTATTCACTTTTGGGCCTGTGGCACCCATACCGTATCACTGAGTGGTGTCAAATTGGACTCCACGGCACCCGTGGACGCCCTCGACCTGTGGGTGATATGGCGGGTAAATCTGAGCAGGTTACCAAAATGACCCAAAATCCGAAAATCTCAAAGGAGAAAACCATACCAATTTGCCCAAAATCCGAAGGTGACCGATTTGATCCAAACTTGCCTTACACGTAGAGAGTCGGACAAAGTACAAAGCAATGTAGACATAAACGGCTTTGGCCCAAGGGCGTGGCGGTGGCACCCCCCCAACCTTGGGCCATTTCACCTAGTATTCACATTTGGGCGTGTAGCACCCTTACCGTATCCCTGAGTGGTGTCAAATTGGACTCCACGGCACCCGTGGACGCCCTCGACCTGTGGGTGATATGGCGGGTAAATCTGTGCAGGTGACCAAAATGACCCAAAATCCAAAAAATCTCAAAGGAGAAACCATACGAATTTTGCCCAAAATCCGAAGGTGACCGATTTGATCCAAACTTGCCTCACATGAACGGCTTTAGCCCAAGGGCGTGGCGGTGGCACCCCTCCAAACTTGGGCATTTTCACCTAGTATTCACCTGTGGGCCTGTGGCACCCATACCGTATCCCCGAGTGGTGTTAAATTGGACTCCACGGCACCCGTGGGTGATATGGCGGGTAAATCTGTGCAGGTGACCAAAATTACAGTAGTACTACTACAGTACTACTACTAGTACTACAGTAGTAGTACTACAGTAGTAGTACTACAGTAGTAGTACTACAGTAATAGTACTACAGTAATTGTACTACAGTAGTAGTACTACAGTAGTAGTACTACAGTACAGTAGTACTACTACAGTAGTACTAGTAGTACTACTACAGTAGTACTAGTAGTACTACTACAGTAGTACTAGTAGTACTACAGTAGCACTACAGTAGTAGTACTACAGTAGTACTACAGTAGTACTACAGCAGTACTACAGTAGTAGTACTACAGTACAGTAGTACTACAGTAGTACTACAGTTACTAGTACTAGAGTACTACTAGAGTTAGTAGTACTAGTACTAGAGTTAGTAGTACTCGAGTTACCACTTACTAGTACCACTACTACCAGTTCTAGTATCACAAGTACTAATAGTATTACGAGTACTAGTAATACTTTTAGTAGTACTAGTATTAATACGAGTGCTACTACAAGTACTAGTACTACTAGTTACAGTACTAATACTATTAATATATTGGATCCCATACTCTGAGTTTGGCCTTTTTCCTAAAGGGTACATGGCTTGGCTGGCTATCTCCCTTGTAAAGGGGAAAAAGCCCTTGGTATGTAGATAGATTACTATTAGCAATTATTACACTGTACATATATTAGTAATCTTACCAAAGGATCATTCTCCCCTTGACTATCAGGTTTAAATTTGTCCTGGCTGCTGGAACTGGGGACAGAAGGAGCCAAAGTATCATATCCAACATCTTCTGGCCTGAGGTCCTCCATGGCTGCCAGGGGGCCAAGGGTAGGTCTCCACAATCCAACTACTTGGGTCCTGGAACACAAATGAAGGAAGTTAATAGACAATACTTTAGCTGAACTGATTTTTTTCATTATATTCCTAGACCTGGATAGGGTGAGAAACAAGGTGAAGGAGGAGAACGGGGATGGAAAGGGAGTTGGGAGGTAAGTTTGATGAAAGAGTATTGGGACGGTTTAGACCAGGGTTTCTCAACCTTTTTAGCCATATCGCTCCCTTTTTCAATTGAAAAAAGGATCGCCCCCCCTTCATTGGAAATTAATAATAAAAATTATTGCAACAATGATAAACTAATCTAAAATGTTTTACTCACGTTGTGTTTTAATGAGATCCTTGGGCCCAGCTGGTGCTTCGCTGCTAGATCTTTTATATTAGGCTTAAAATTTGTCAGTTAGAAGCAATACCTGTGACGTTTTTCGCTCCCCTGAGCTCAAAAATCTCCCCCATATCTTGAGAATGACTGGTTTAGACTCATGGAAAGAATGAGTGAAGGCGTGAAAGCTGAACGGGTAGGACATATGTTCAAAATGAACCCTGAATTGAGTGTGTAGGATGTCCCAAATGTAGTCCTTCAATGATGGCATGCCCACCCAAGTAAACAACATCAAAGTGGGTTCAAGAGATTAGATATGTAGTTCCCCAAAACAGAAGTGTTCCCTTCTACAATACTTGCTAAAAAGTATCTGGTACCCCTTGCGGCCGCATATTTATGATGAAAAGAGGGATTATGTATATAGAATGTATCTGGCAACTGCTGTCATGTTGTGCCAACAGAGTAAAGTGTGAGGGAGAACCCAACCAGTCACTCCCAATACTGCTGTGGGAAGACAATTTACAGGTCACCCCTTTCTTCGGGACCTTGCCTTTTTTCACATTGGTTTTCTTCATTTCCCTAGGGCCTGTATCATTACCATGGTCCCTACAAAGGAATTAACCAAAGGCATAATTGGCTAAGTCATGGACTAAAGAAGGCAGATGGTGGAACTAAAGAAATCAGTGAAATGTTGAAGGTGGCCAAATCCAAGGCCAAGAGATACATCGTGCAATTTCGGGAGGGAGGAGGGCTGGAGATATCATTCCAGCACCCTGGGACGGAGTGGGGGTGGGTGGGGGGTGTCCAGTGATTTTGCTTTATGGTGTTCAAAACCCTTTGAGAAGTCTTCTCAGGACAGCCTATCCTAGGTTTCTGGGATAACTCACAAGAACATAACATAAGAATATAAGAATGAAGGAGACTGCAAGAGACCATAAGGCAACTCCGTATCCATCACCACCTGTCCTGTCATCCCCATCCATAAAGTTGTCTAATCGTTTCTTAAAACAACTGATAGTTTCATTGCTTACTACATGGTTACTAAGTTTATTCCATTCGTCGACCACCCTATTAGTAAACCAATTCTTGCCTATTTCCTTTTTAAATCTAAATTTGTCCAGTTTATAACTCCAGCCCTCCTCCCTCCCGAAATTGCACTTGACCACCTTCAACATTTCACCGATTTCTTTAGTGCCATGGCCTGCCTTCTTTAGTCCAATGATTTGGACAATTGTATATTTAGTTAATTCCTTTGTAGGGGCCATGGGAAATGAAGAAAACCAGTGTGTAAAAAGACAAGGTGGTCTCAGCGGCAGTGCCAGGAATTTTTAGTCGGGAGGCTAAGGGGGGGCTAATAGTAATATGATAATACACATATATTACCCTCATTTCAGAAGGGGAGGGGGTTAATGGTTGGGTTAGCATTGATGGCTGACAAATCTTTAGCCCTGGCAATTAAAAATTCCACTTAATAAAATTATTTCAATGAGTGTTTTCAATTTTCAATTTGCTTATTTCAGTTGGCAGGGCTAATGGGGGGGGTGGCCACTTTTTGGGGGGGCTACAGCCCCCGCAAGCTCCCCCCTGGCGCCGCCACTGGGTGGTCTTCCCACGGCAGTGTGGGAGTGATTGATTGGGATTCTCCATGCTCCATTCTATTGCCCCAACGTGACAGCAAGGGGTTGCCAAATACAAAAAACCTCAAAGGGGAAACCATACGAATTTTGCCCAAAATCCGAAGGTGACTGATTTGGTCCAAACTTGCCTCACAGGTAGAGAGTCGGACAAAGTACAAAGTAAGGTAGACATCAACAGCCTTTGCCCAAGGGCGTGGCGGAGGCACCCATCCAAACTTGGGCCTTTTCACCCAGTACATTTGGGCCTGTGGCACCCATACCGTATCCCTGAGTGGTGTCAAATTGGACTCCACGGCACCCATGGACGCCCTCGACCTGTGGGTGATATGGCGGGTAAATCTGAGCAGGTGACCAATATGACCCAAAATCCAAGAAATCTCAAAGGAGAAACCATACGAATTTTGCCCAAAATCCGAAGGAGACCGATTTGGTCCAAACTTGCCTCACACGTAGAAAGTCAGACAACGTACAAACGAAAGTAGACATGAACAGCCTTAGCCCAAGGGCGTGGCGGTGGCACCCCTCCAAACATGGGTCTTTTCATCCAGTATTCACTTATGGGCCTGTGGCACCCATACCGTATCACTGAGTGGTGTCAAATTGGACTCCACGGCACCCGTGGACGCCCTCGACCTGTGGGTGATATGGCGGGTAAATCTGAGCAGGTGACCAATATGACCCAAAATCCAAAAAATCTCAAAGGAGAAACCATACGAATTTTGCCAGAAAATCCGAGGGTGACCGATTCGGTCCAAACTTGCCTCACAGGTAGAGAGTCCGACAAAGTACAGAGCAAGGTAGACCTAAACGGCTTTAGCCCAAGGGCGTGGCGGTGGCACCCCTCCAAACTTGGGCCTTTTCACCTAGTATTCACTTATGGGCCTATGGCACCCATACCGTATCCCTGAGTGGTGTCAAATTGGACTCCACGGCACCCGTGGACGCCCTCTACCTGTGGGTGATATGACGGAGAAATCTGAACAGGTGACCAAAATGACCCAAAATCCAAAGAATCTCAAAGGAGAAACCATACGAATTTTGCCAGAAAATCCGAGGGTGACCGATTCGGTCCAAACTTGCCTCACAGGTAGAGAGTCGAACAAAGTACAAAGCAAGGTAGATATGAACACCCTTAGCCCAAGGGCGTGGCGGTGGTACCCCTCCAAACTTGGGCCTTTTCACCCAGTATTTACTTTTTGGGTCTGTGGCACCCATACCGTATCCCTGAGTGGTGTCAAATTGGACTCCACGGCACCCGTGGGACGCCCTCTACCTGTGGGTGATATAACGGGAGAAATCTGAGCAGGTGACCAAAATGACCCAAAATCCAAAAAATCTCATAGGAGAAAACATACCAATTTTGCCCAAAATCCGACGGTGACCGATTCGGTCCAAACTTGCCTCACAGGTAGAGAGTCGAACAAAATACAAAGCAAGGTAGGATTGAACATCCTTAGCTCAAGGGCGTGGCGGTGGCACCCCTCCAAACTTGGGCCTTTTCACCCAGTATTCACTTTGGGCCTGTGGCACCCATACCGTATCCCTGAGTGGTGTCAAATTGGACTCCACGGCACACGTGGATGCCCTCTACCTGTGGGTGATATAACGGAGAAATCTGAGCAGGTGACCAAAAATGACCTCAAATCCAAAAAATCTCATAGGGGAAACCATACCAATTTTGCCCAAAATCCGAAGGTCACCGATTTGATCCAAACTTGCCTCACAGGTAGAGAGTCGTACAAAGTACAAAGCATAGTAGTCATGAACTGCCATAGCCAAAGGGCATGGCGGTGGCACCCCTCCAAACTTGGGCCTTTTCACCCAGTATTCACTTTTGGGTCTGTGGCACCCATACCGTATCCCTGAGTGGTGTCAAATTGGACTCCACGGCACCCGTGGACGCCCTCTACCTGTGGGTGATATAACGGAGAATTCTGAGCAGGTGACCAAAATGACCCAAAATCCAAAAAATCTCATAGGAGAAACCATACGAATTTTGCCCAAAATCCGAAGGTGACCGATTTGATCCAAACTTGCCTCACAGGTAGAGAGTCGGACAAAGTACAAAGCAAGGTAGGTATGAACATCCTTAGCTCAAGGGCGTGGCGGTGGCACCCCTCCAAACTTGGGCCTTTTCACCCAGTATTCACTTTTGGGTCTGTGGCACCCATACCGTATCCCTGAGTGGTGTCAAATTGGACTCCACGGCACCCGTGGACGCCCTCTACCTGTGGGTGATATAACGGAGAAATCGGAGCAGGTGACCAAAATGACCCAAAATCCAAAAAATCTCAGGAGAAACCATACGAATTTTGCCCAAAATCCGAAGGTGACCGATTTGGTCCAAACTTGCCTCACAGGTAGAGAGTCGGACAAAGTACAAAGCAAGGTAGGTATGAACATCCTTAGCTCAAGGGCGTGGCGGTGGCACCCCTCCAAACTTGGGCCTTTTCACCCAGTATTCACTTTTGGGTCTGTGGCACCCATACCGTATCCCTGAGTGGTGTCAAATTGGACTCCACGGCACCCGTGGACGCCCTCTACCTGTGGGTGATATAACGGAGAAATCTGAGCAGGTGACCAAAATGACCCAAAATCCAAAAAATCTCATAGGAGAAACCATACGAATTTTGCCCAAAATCCGAAGGTGACCGATTTGATCCAAACTTGCCTCACAGGTAGAGAGTCGGACAAAGTACAAAGCAAGGTAGGTATGAACAGCCTTAGCTCAAGGGCGTGGCGGTGGCACCCCTCCAAACTTGGGCCTTTTCACCCAGTATTCACTTTTGGGTCTGTGGCACCCATACCGTATCCCTGAGTGGTGTCAAATTGGACTCCACGGCACCCGTGGACGCCCTCGACCTGTGGGTGATATGGCGGGTAAATCTGAGCAGGTGACCAGAATGACCCAAAATCCAAAAAATCTCAAAGGAGAAACCATACGAATTTTGCCAGAAAATCCGAAGGTGACCGATTTGATCCAACCCTGCCTCACAGGTAGAGAGTCGAACAAAGTACAAAGCAAGGTAGGTATGAACACCCTTAGCCCAAGGACGTGGCGGTGGCACCCCTCCAAACTTGGGCCTTTTCACCCAGTATTCACTTTTGGGTCTGTGGCACCCATACCGTATCCCTGAGTGGTGTCAAATTGGACTCCACGGCACCCGTGGACGCCCTCGACCTGTGAGTGATATGGTGGGTAAATCTGAGCAGGTGACCAATATGACCCAAAATCCAAAAAATCTCAAAGGAGAAAACATACAAATTTTGCCCAAAATCCGAAGGTGACCGATTTGGTCCAAACTTGCCTCACAGGTAGAGAGTCGGACAAAGTACAAAGCAAGGTAAGTATGAACAGCCTTAGCTCAAGGGCGTGGCGGTGGCACCCCTCCAAACTTGGGCCTTTTCACCCAGTATTCACTTTTGGGTCTGTGGCACCCATACCGTATCCCTGAGTGGTGTCAAATTGGACTCCACGGCACCCGTGGACGCCCTCTACCTGTGGGTGATATGACGGAGAAATCGGAGCAGGTGACCAAAATGACCCAAATTCCAAAAAAATCTCATAGGAGAAACCATACGAATTTTGCCCAAAATCCGAAGGTGACCGATTTGATCCAAACTTGCCTCACAGGTAGAGAGTCGGACAAAGTACAAAGCAAGGTAAGTATGAACAGCCTTAGCCAAAGGGCGTGGCGGTGGCACCCTTCCAAACTTGGGCCTTTTCACCTAGTATTCACTTATGGGCCTGTGGCACCCATACCGTATCCCTGAGTGGTGTCAAACTGGACTCCATGGCACCTGTGGACGCCCTCGACCTGTGGGTGATATGGCGGGTAAATCTGTGCAGGTGACCAAAATGACCCAAAATCCAAAAAATCTCAAAGGAGAAACCATACGAATTTTCCCCAAAATCCGAAGGTGACCGATTTGGTCCAAACGTGCCTCACACGTAGAGAGTCCGACAAAGTACAAAGCAAGGTAGACATGAACGGCTTTAGCCCAAGGGTGTGGCGGTGGCACCCCTCCAAACTTGGGCATTTTCACCTAGTATTCACTTATGGGCCTGTGGCACCCATACCGTATCCCTGAGTGGTGTCAAACTTGACTCCACGGCACCCGTGGACGCCCTCCACCTGTGGGTGATATGGCGGGTAAATCTGTGCAGGTGACCAAAATGACCCAAAATCCAAAAAATCTCAAAGGAGAAACCATACGAATTTTGCCCCAAATCCGAAAGAAACCGATTTGGTCCAAACTTGCCTCACAGGTAGAGAGTCGGACAAAGTACAAAGCAAGGTAGACATGAACGGCTTTAGCCCAAGGGCGTGGCGGTGGCACCCCTCCAAACTTGGGCCTTTTCACCTAGTATTCACTTTTGGGCCTGTGGCACCCATACCGTATCCCCGAGTGGTGTCAAACTGGACTCCATGGCACCTGTGGACGCCCTCGACCTGTGGGTGATATGGCGGGTAAATCTGTGCAGGTGACCAAAATGACCCAAAATCCAAAAAATCTCAAAGGAGAAACCATACGAATTTTGCCCAAAATCCGAAGGTGACCGATTTGATCCAAACTTGCCTCACATGAACGGCTTTAGCCCAAGGGCGTGGCGGTGGCACCCCTCCAAACTTGGGCATTTTCACCTAGTATTCACCTGTGGGCCTGTGGCACCCATACCGTATCCCCGAGTGGTGTTAAATTGGACTCCACGGCACCCGTGGGTGATATGGCGGGTAAATCTGTGCAGGTGACCAAAATTACAGTAGTACTACTACAGTACTACTACAGTACTACTAGAGTAGTACTACTACAGTACTACTAGAGTAGTACTACTACAGTACTACTAGAGTAGTACTACTACAGTACTACTAGAGTAGTACTACTACAGTACTACTAGAGTAGTACTACTACAGTACTACTAGAGTAGTACTACTACAGTACTACTACAGTACTACTACAGTACTACTACAGTACTACTACAGTAGTACTACAGTAGCACTACAGTAGTAGTACTACAGTAGTAGTACTACAATACAGTAGTACTACAGTTACTAGTACTAGAGTACTACTAGAGTTAGTAGTACTAGTACTAGAGTTAGTAGTACTCGAGTTACCACTTACTAGTACCACTACTACCAGTTTTAGTATCAGAAGTACTAATAGTATTACGAGTACTAGTAATACTTTTAGTAGTACTAGTATTAATACGAGTGCTACTACAAGTACTAGTACTACTAGTTACAGTACTAGTACTATTAATATATTGGATCCCATACTCTGCGTTTGGCCTTTTTCCTAAAGGGTACATGGCTTGGCTGGCTATCTCCCTTGTAAAGGGGAAAAAGCCCTTGGTATGTAGATAGATTATTATTAGCAATTATTACACTGTACATATATTAGTAATCTTACCAAAGGATCATTCTCCCCTTGAGTATCAGGTTTAAGTTTGTCCTGGCTGCTGGAACTGGGGACAGAAGGAGCCAAAGTATCATATCCAACATCTTCTGGCCTGAGGTCCTGCATGGCTGCCAGGGGGCCAAGGGTAGGTCTCCAGAATCCAACTACCTGGGTCCTGGAAGACAAATGAAGGAAGTTAATAGACAATACTTTAGCTGAACTGATTTTTCTCATTATATTCCTAGACCTGGATAGGGTGAGAAACAAGGTGAAGGAGGAGAACGGGGATGGAAAGGGAGTTGGGAGGTAAGGTTGATGAAAGGGTATTGGGACGGTTTAGACCAGGGTTTCTCAACCTTTTTAGCCATATCGCGCCCTTTTTCAATTGAAAAAAGGCTCGCCCCCCCCTTAATTGGAAAATAATAATAAAAATTATTGCAACAATGATAAACAACTAATCTAAAATGTTTTACTCTCTTTGTGTTTTAATGAAATCCTTGGGCCCAGCTGGTGCTTCGCTGCTAGATCCTTTATATTAGGCTTAAAATTTGTCAGTTAGAAGCAATACCTGTGACGTTTTCCATTCCCCTGAGCTCAAAAATCGCCCCCGTTGAGAATGACTGGTTTAGACACATGGAAAGAATGAGTGAAGGTGTGAAAGCTGAACGGGTAGGACACATGTTCAAAATGAACCCTGAATTGAGTGTGTAGGATGTCCCAAATGTAGTCCTTAAATGATGTCATGCCCACCCAAGTAAACAACATCAAAGTGGGTTCAAGAGATTAGATATGTAGTTCCCCAAAACAGAAGTGTTCCCTTCTACAATACTTGCTAAAAGTATCTGGTACCCCTTGCGGCCGCATATTCATGATGAAAAGAGGGATTATGTATATAGAATGTATCTGGCAACTGCTGTCATGTTGTGCCAACAGAGTAAAGTGTGAGGGAGAACCCAGCCAGTCACTCCCAATACTGCTGTGGGAAGACAATTTACAGGTCACCCCTTTCTTCGGGACCTTGCCTTTTACCACATTGGTTTTCTTCATTTCCCTAGGCTCTGTATCATTACCATGGTCCCTACAAAGGAATTAACCAAAGGCATAATTGGCTAAGTCATGGGACTAAAGAAGACATATGGTGGAACTAAAGAAATCAGTGAAATGTTGAAGGTGGCCAAGTCTAATGTCAAGAGATACATTGTGCAATTTCGGGAGGGAGGAGGGCTGGAGATATCATTCCAGCACCCTGGGACGGAGTTGGGGTGGGAGGGGGGGGTGTCCAGTGATTTTGCTTTATGGTGTTCAAAACCCTTTGAGAAGTCTTAGGGCCTATCCTAGGTTTCTGGGATAACTCATAAGAACATAAGAATGAAGGAGACTGCAAGAGACCATAAGGCCTACACTAGGCAGCTCCGTATCCATCACCACCAGTCATCCCCATCCATAAAGTTGTCTAATCGTTTCTTAAAACAACTGATAGTTTCAGCGCTTAATACATGGTTACTAAGTTTACTCCATTCGTCGACCACCCTATTAGTAAACCAATTCTTTCCTATTTCCTGTTCAAATCTAAATTTGTCCAGTTTATAACTCCAGCCCTCCTCCCTCCCGAAATTGCACTTGACCACCTTCAACATTTCACCGATTTCTTTAGTGCCATGGCCTGCCTTCTTTAGTCCAATGATTTGGACAATTGTATATTTAGTTAATTCCTTTGTAGGGGCCATGGGAAATGAAGAAAACCAGTGTGTAAAAAGACAAGGTGGTCTCAGCGGCGGTGCCAGGAATTTTTAGTTGGGGAGGCTAAGGGGGGGCTAATAGTAATATGATAATACACATATATTACCCTCATTTCAGAAGGGGAGGGGGTTAATGGTTGGGCTAGCATTGATGGCTGACAAATCTTTAGCCCTGGCAATTAAAAATTCCACTTAATAAAATTATTTCAATGAGTGTTTTCAATTTTCAATTTGCTTATTTCAGTTGGGGGGGCTGGCCACTTTTTTGGGGGGGGCTACAGCCCCCGCAAGCTCCCCCCTGGCGCCGCCACTGGGTGGTCTTCCCACGGCAGTGTGGGAGTGATTGATTGGGATTCTCCTTCATGCTCCATTCTGTTGCCCCAACGTGACAGCAAGGGGTTGCCAAATACAAAAAATCTCAAAGGGGAAACCATACGAATTTTGCCCAAAATCCGAAGGTGACCGATTTGGTCCAAACTTGCCTCACAGGTAGAGAGTCGGACAAAGTACAAAGTAAGGTAGACATCAACAGCCTTTGCCCAAGGGCGTGGCGGAGGCACCCCTCCAAACTTGGGCCTTTTCACCCAGTACATTTGGGTCTGTAGCACCCATACCGTATCCCTGAGTGGTGTCAAATTGGACTCCACGGCACCCGTGGACGCCCTCGACCTGTGGGTGATATGGCGGGTAAATCTGAGCAGGTGACCAATATGACCCAAAATCCAAAAAATCTCAAAGGAGAAACCATTCGAATTTTACCTTTAATGCGAAGCTGACCGATTTGGTCTAAACTTGCCTCACACGTAGAGAGTCAGACAAAGTACAAAGGGAAGTAGACATGAACAGCTTTAGCCTAAGGGCGTGGCGGTGGCACCCCTCCAAACTTGGGCCTTTTCATCCAGTATTCACTTTTGGGCCTGTGGCACCCATACCGTATCACTGAGTGGTGTCAAATTGGACTCCACGGCACCCGTGGACGCCCTCGACCTGTGGGTGATATGGCGGGTAAATCTGAGCAGGTGACCAATATGACCCAAAATCCAAAAAATCTCAAAGGAGAAACCATACGAATTTTGCCCAAAATCCGAAGGTGACCGATTTGGTCCAAACTTGCCTCACAGGTAGAGAGTCAAACAAAATATAAATGAAGGTAGACATGAACAGCCTTAGCCCAAGGGCGTGGCGGTGGCACCCCTCCAAACTTGGGCCTTTTCACCCAGTATTCACTTTTGGGTCTGTGGCACCCATACCGTATCCCTGAGTGGTGTCAAATTGGACTCCACGGCACCCGTGGACGCCCTCGACCTGTGGGTGATATGACGGGTAAATCTGAGCAGGTGACCAAAATGACCCAAAATCCAAAAAATCTCAAAGGAGAAACCATACGAATTTTACCCAAAATCCGAAGGTGACCGATTTGATCCAAACTTGCTTCACAGGTAGAGAGTCGGACAAAGTACAAAGCAAGGTAGGTATGAACATCCTTAGCTCAAGGGCGTGGCGGTGGCACCTCTCCAAACTTGGGCCTTTTCACCCAGTATTCACTTTTGGGTCTGTGGCACCCATACCGTATCCCTGAGTGGTGTCAAATTGGACTCCACGGCACCCGTGGACGCCCTCTACCTGTGGGTGATATATCGGAGAAATCGGAGCAGGTGACCAAAATGACCCAAAATCCAAAAAATCTCATACGAATTTTGCCCAAAATCCGAAGGTGACCGATTTGATCCAAACTTGCCTCACAGGTAGAGAGTCGGACAAAGTACAAAGCAAGGTAGGTATGAACATCCTTAGCTCAAGGGCGTGGCGGTGGCACCCCTCCAAACTTGGGCCTTTTCACCCAGTATTCACTTTTGGGTCTGTGGCACCCATACCGTATCCCTGAGTGGTGTCAAATTGGACTCCACGGCACCCGTGGACGCCCTCTACCTGTGGGTGATATAACGGAGAAATCTGAGCAGGTGACCAAAATGACCCAAAATCCAAAAAATCTCATAGGAGAAACCATACGAATTTTGCCCAAAATCCGAAGGTGACCGATTTGATCCAAACTTGCCTCACAGGTAGAGAGTCGGACAAAGTACAAAGCAAGGTAGGTATGAACATCCTTAGCTCAAGGGCGTGGCGGTGGCACCCCTCCAAACTTGGGCCTTTTCACCCAGTATTCACTTTTGGGTCTGTGGCACCCATACCGTATCCCTGAGTGGTGTCAAATTGGACTCCACGGCACCCGTGGACGCCCTCTACCTGTGGGTGATATAACGGAGAAATCTGAGCAGGTGACCAAAATGACCCAAAATCCAAAAAATCTCATAGGAGAAACCATACGAATTTTGCCAGAAATCCGAAGGTGATCGATTTGGTCCAAACTTGCCTCACAGATAGAGAGTCGGACAAAGTACAAAGCAAGGTAGGTATGAACATCCTTAGCTCAAGGGCGTGGCGGTGGCACCCCTCCAAACTTGGGCCTTTTCACCCAGTATTCACTTTTGGGTCTGTGGCACCCATACCGTATCCCTGAGTGGTGTCAAATTGGACTCCACGGCACCCGTGGACGCCCTCTACCTGTGGGTGATATGACGGAGAAATCGGAGCAGGTGACCAAAATGACCCAAAATCCAAAAAATCTCATAGGAGAAACCATACGAATTTTGCCCAAAATCCGAAGGTGACCGATTTGATCCAAACTTGCCTCATAGGTAGAGAGTCGGACAAAGTACAAAGCAAGGTAGGTATGAACATCCTTAGCTCAAGGGCGTGGCGGTGGCACCCCTCCAAACTTGGGCCTTTTCACCCAGTATTCACTTTTGGGTCTGTGGCACCCATACCGTATCCCTGAGTGGTGTCAAATTGGACTCCACGGCACCCGTGGACGCCCTCTACCTGTGGGTGATATGACGGAGAAATCTGAGCAGGTGACCAAAATGACCCAAATTCCAAAAAAATCTCATAGGAGAAACCATACGAATTTTGCCCAAAATCCGAAGGTGACCGATTTGATCCAAACTTGCCTCACAGGTAGAGAGTCGGACAAAGTACAAAGCAAGGTAGGTATGAACATCCTTAGCTCAAGGGCGTGGCGGTGGCACCCCTCCAAACTTGGGCCTTTTCACCCAGTATTCACTTTTGGGTCTGTGGCACCCATACCGTATCCCTGAGTGGTGTCAAATTGGACTCCACGGCACCCGTGGACGCCCTCGACTTGTGGGTAATATGGCGGGGAAATCTGAGCAGGTGACCAATATGACCCAAAATCCAAAAAATCTCAAAGGAGAAACCATACGAATTTTAACCAAAATCCGAAGGTGACCAATTTGGTCCAAACTTGCCTTACAGGTAGAAAATCGGACAAAGTACAAAGCAAGGTAGATATGAACATTCTTAGGTCAAGGGCGTGGCGGTGGCACCCCTCCAAACTTGGGCCTTTTCACCCAGTATTCACTTTTGGGCCTGTGGCACCCATACCGTATCCCCGAGTGAGGTCAAATTGGACTCCACGGCAGCCGTGGACGCCCTCGATCTGTGGGTGATATGGCGGGTAAATCTGAGCAGGTGACCAATATGACCCAAAATCCAAGAAATCTCAAAGGAGAAACCATACGAATTATGCCCAAAATCCGAAGGTGACCGATTTGGTCCAAACCTGCCTCATAGGTAGAGGGTCGGACAAAGTAAAAAGCAAGGTAAGTACGAACAGCCTTAGCCAAAGGGCGTGGCGGTGGCACCCCTCCAAACTTGGGCCTTTTCACCTAGTATTCACTTATGGGCCTGTGGCACCCATACCATATCCCTGAGTGGTGTCAAACTGGACTCCATGGCACTTGTGGACGCCCTCGACCTGTGGGTGATATGGCGGGTAAATCTGTGCAGGTGACCAAAATGACCCAAAATCCAAAAAATCTCAAAGGAGAAACCATACCAATTTTGCCCAAAATCCGAAGGTGACCGATTTGGTCCAAACGTGCCTCACAGGTAGAGAGGCGGACAAAGTACAAAGTAAGGTATGTATGAACAGCCGTAGCCCAAGGACGTGGCGGTGGCACCTCTCCAAACTTGGGCCTTTTCACCTAGTATTCACTTATGGGCCTGTGGCACCCATACCGTATCCCTCAGTGGTGTCAAATTGGACTCCACGGCACCCGTGGACGCCCTCGACCTGTGGGTGATATGGCGGGTAAATCTGTGCAGGTGACCACAATGACCCAAAATCCAAAAAATCTCAAAGGAGAAACCATACGAATTTTGCCCAAAATCCGAAGGTGACCGATTTGGTCCAAACGTGCCTCACAGGTAGAGAGGCGGACAAAGTACAAAGCAAGGTAAGTATGAACAGTCTTAGCCCAAGGGCGTGGCGGTGGCACCCTTCCAAACCTGGGCCTTTTCACCTAGTATTCACTTATGGGCCTGTGGCACCCATACCGTATCCCTGAGTGGTGTCAAACTGGACTCCATGGCACCTGTGGACGCCCTCGACCTGTGGGTGATATGGCGGGTAAATCTGTGCAGGTGACCAAAATGACCCAAAATCCAAAAAATCTCAAAGGAGAAACCATACGAATTTTGCCCAAAATCCGAAGGTGACCGATTTGATCCAAACTTGCCTCACACGTAGAGAGGCGGACAAAGTACAAAGCAAGGTAGACATGAACGGCTTTAGCCCAAGGGCGTGGCGGTGGCACCCCTCCAAACTTGGGCATTTTCACCTAGTATTCACTTTTGGGCCTGTGGCACCCATACCGTATCCCTCAGTGGTGTCAAATTGGACTCCACGGCACCCGTGGACGCCCTCGACCTGTGGGTGATATGGCGGGTAAATCTGAGCAGGTGACCACAATGACCCAAAATCCAAAAAATCCCATATGAATTATGCCCAAAATCCGAAGGTGACCGATTTGGTCCAAACTTGCTTCACAGGTAGAGAGACGGACAAAGTACAAAGCAAGGTAGGTATGAGCAGCCTTAGCTCAAGGGCGTGGTGGTGGCACCCCTCCAAACTTGGGCCTTTTCACCTAGTATTCACTTATGGGCCTGTGGCACCCATACCGTATCCCTGAGTGGTGTCAAATTGGACTCCATGGGCACCTGTGGACGCCCTCGACCTGTGGGTGATATGGCGGGTAAATCTGTGCAGGTGACAAAAATTACAGTAGTACTAGTACTACTACTACAGTACTAGTACTACTACTACAGTACTAGTACTACTACTACAGCACTAGTACTACTACTACAGTACAGTAGTACTACAGTAGTTCTACAGTACTACTACAGTACTACTACAGTAGTACTACAGTTGAGTAGTACTACAGTAGTACTAGTAGTACTACATTAGTACTAGTAGTACTACAGTCGTACTAGTAGTACTACAGTAGTATTAGTAGTACTACAGTAGTAGTACTACAGTAGTACTACAGTACAGTAGTAGTACTACAGTTACTAGTACTAGAGTACTACTAGAGTTAGTAGTACTAGTACTAGAGTTAGTAGTACTAGTACTAGAGTTAGTAGTACTAGAGTTACCACTTACTAGTACCACTACTACCAGTTCTAGTATCACATGTACTAATAGTATTACGAGTACTAGTAATACTTTTAGTAGTACTAGTATTAATACGAGTGCTACTACAAGTACTAGTACTACTAGTTACAGTACTAATACTATTAATATATTGGATCCCATACTCTGCGTTTGGCCTTTTTCCTAAAGGGTACATGGCTTGGCTGGCTATCTCCCTTGTAAAGGGGAAAAAGCCCTTGGTATGTAGATAGATTATTATTAGCAATTATTACACTGTACATATATTAGTAATCTTACCAAAGGATCATTCTCCCCTTGACTATCAGGTTTAACTTTGTCCTGGCTGCTGGAACTGGGGACAGAAGGAGCCAAAGTATCATATCCAACATCTTCTGGCCTGAGGTCCTGCATGGCTGCCACGGGGGGGGGGGGGGGGGGGGGGGGGGGGGGGGGGGCAAGGGTGGGTCTCCAAAATCCAACTACTTGGGTCCTGGAAGACAAATGAAGGAAGTTAATAGACAATACTTCAGCTGAACTGATTTTTTTCATTATATTCCTAGACCTGGATAGGGTGAGAAACAAGGTGAAGGAGGAGAACGGGGATGGAAAGGGAGTTGGGAGGTAAGGTTGATGAAAGGGTATTGGGACGGTTTAGACCAGGGTTTCTCAACCTATTTAGCCATATCGCTCCCTTTTTCAATTGAAAAAAGGATCACCCCCCCTTAATTGGAAAATAATAATAAAAATTATTGCAACAATGATAAACAACTAATCTAAAATGTTTTACTCTCTTTGTGTTTTAAGGAAATCCTTGGGCCCAGCTGGTGCTTCGCTGCTAGATCCTCTATATTAGGCTTAAAATTTGTCAGTTAGAAGCAATACCTGTGACGTTTTTCACTCCCCTGAGCTCAAAAATCGCCCCCTGGTGGGCGATATCGCCCCCGTTGAGAATGACTGGTTTAGACACATGGAAAGAATGAGTGAAGGTGTGAAAGCTGAACGGGTAGGACACATGTTCAAAATGAACCCTGAATTGAGTGTGTAGGATGTCCCAAATGTAGTCCTTAAATGATGTCATGCCCACCCAAGTAAACAACATCAAAGTGGGTTCAAGAGATTAGATATGTAGTTCCCCAAAACAGAAGTGTTCCCTTCTACAATACTTGCTAAAAGTATCTGGTACCCCTTGCGGCCGCATATTCATGATGAAAAGAGGGATTATGTATATAGAATGTATCTGGCAACTGCTGTCATGTTGTGCCAACAGAGTAAAGTGTGAGGGAGAACCCAGCCAGTCACTCCCAATACTGCTGTGGGAAGACAATTTACAGGTCACCCCTTTCTTCGGGACCTTGCCTTTTTCCACATTGGTTTTCTTCATTTCCCTAGGCTCTGTATCATTACCATGGTCCCTACAAAGGAATTAACCAAAGGCATAATTGGCTAAGTCATGGGACTAAAGAAGACAGATGGTGGAACTAAAGAAATCAGTGAAATGTTGAAGGTGGCCAAGTCTAATGTCAAGAGATACATTGTGCAATTTCAGGAGGGAGGAGGGCTGGAGATATCATTCCAGCACCCTGAGACGGAGTGGGGGTGTCCAGTGATTTTGCTTTATGGTGTTCAAAACCCTTTGAGAAGTCTTCTTAGGACAGCCTATCCTAGGTTTCTGGGATAACCCATAAGAACATAAGAACATAAGAATGAAGGAGACTGCAAGAGACCCTAAGGCAGCCCCGTATCCATCACCACCTGTCATCCCCATCCATAAAGTTGTCTAATCGTTTCTTAAAACAACTGATAGTTTCAGCGCTTACTACATGGTTACTAAGTTTACTCCATTCGTCGACCACCCTATTAGTAAACCAATTCTTGCCTATTTCCTGTTCAAATCTAAATTTGTCCAGTTTATAACTCCAGCCCTCCTCCCTCCCGAAATTGCACTTGACCACCTTCAACATTTCACCGATTTCTTTAGTTCCATGGCCTGCCTTTAGTCCAATGATTTGGACAATTGTATATTTAGTTAATTCCTTTGTAGCGCCCATGGGAAATGAAGAAAACCAGTGCGTAAATAGACAAGGTGGTCTCAGCGGCGGCGCCAGGAATTTTTAGTTGGGGAGGCTTAGGGGGGTTGAGCAAATTTTTGGGGGGGCTAATAGTAATATGATGATACACATATATTACCCTCATTTCAGAAGGGGAGGGGGTTAATGGTTGGGCTAGCATTGATGGCTGACAAATCTTTAGCCCTGGCAATTAAAAATTCCACTTAATAAAATTATTTCAATGAGTGTTTTCAATTTTCAATTTGCTAATTTCAGTTGGCGGGGCTAATGGAGGGGCTGGCCACTTTTTTGGGGGGGCTACAGCCCCCGCAAGCTCCCCCCTGGCGCCGCCACTGGGTGGTCTTCCCACGGCAGTGTGGGAGTGATTGATTGGGATTCTCCTTCATGCTCCATTCTGTTGCCCCAACGTGACAGCAAGGGGTTGCCAAATACAAAAAATCTCAAAGGGGAAACCATACGAATTTTGCCCAAAATCCGAAGGTGACTGACTTGGTCCAAACTTGCCTCACAGGTAGAGAGTCGGACAAAGTACAAAGTAAGGTAGACATCAACAGCCTTTGCCCAAGGGCGTGGCGGAGGCACCCCTCCAAACTTGGGCCTTTTCACCCAGTACATTTGGGCCTGTGGCACCCATAACGTATCAATGAGTGGTGTCAAATTGGACTCCACGGCAGCCGTGTACGCCCTCGACCTGTGGGTGATATGACGGGTAAATCTGAGCAGGTGACCAAAATGACCCAAAATCCAAAAAATCTCAAAGGAGAAACCATACGAATTTTGCCCAAAATCCGAAGGTGACCGATTTGGTCCAAACTTGCCTCACAGGTAGAGAGTCGGACAAAGTACAAAGGAAGGTAGACATGAACAGCCTTAGCCCAAGGGCGTGGCGGTGGCACCCCTCCAAACTTGGGCCTTTTCACCCAGTATTCACTTATGGGCCTGTGGCACCCATACCGTATCCCTGAGTGGTGTCAAATTGGACTCCACGGCACCCGTGGACGCCCTCGACCTGTGGGTGATATGGCGGGTAAATCGGAGCAGGTGACCAAAATGACCCAAAATCCAAAAAATCTCAAAGGAGAAACCATACGAATTTTGCCCAAAATCCGAAGGTGACCGATTTGGTCCAAACTTGCCTCACAGGTAGAGAGTCGGACAAAGTACAAAGCAAGGTAGGTATGAACATCCTTAGCTCAAGGGCGTGGCGGTGGCACCCCTCCAAACTTGGGCCTTTTCACCCAGTATTCACTTTTGGGTCTGTGGCACCCATACCGTATCCCTGAGTGGTGTCAAATTGGACTCCACGGCACCCGTGGACGCCCTCTACCTGTGGGTGATATGACGGAGAAATCGGAGCAGGTGACCAAAATGACCCAAAATCCAAAAAATCTCATAGGAGAAATCATACGAATTTTGCCCAAAATCCGAAGGTGACCGATTTGATCCAAACTTGCCTCACAGGTAGAGAGTCGGACAAAGTACAAAGCAAGGTAGGTATGAACATCCTTAGCTGAAGGGCGTGGCGGTGGCACCCCTCCAAACTTGGGCCTTTTCACCCAGTATTCACTTTTGGGTCTGTGGCACCCATACCGTATCCCTGAGTGGTGTCAAATTGGACTCCACGGCACCCGTAGACGCCCTCTACCTGTGGGTGATATGACGGAGAAATCGGAGCAGGTGACCAAAATGACCCAAAATCCAAAAAATCTCATAGGAGAAACCATACGAATTTTGCCCAAAATCCGAAGGTGACCGATTTGATCCAAACTTGCCTCACAGGTAGAGAGTCGGACAAAGTACAAAGCAAGGTAGGTATGAACATCCTTAGCTCAAGGGCGTGGCGGTGGCACCCCTCCAAACTTGGGCCTTTTCACCCAGTATTCACTTTTGGGTCTGTGGCACCCATACCGTATCCCTGAGTGGTGTCAAATTGGACTCCACGGCACCCGTGGACGCCCTCTACCTGTGGGTGATATGACGGAGAAATCGGAGCAGGTGACCAAAATGACCCAAAATCCAAAAAATCTCGTAGGAGAAACCATACGAATTTTGCCCAAAATCCGAAGGTGACCGATTTGATCCAAACTTGCCTCACAGGTAGAGAGTCGGACAAAGTACAAAGCAAGGTAGGTATGAACATCCTTAGCTCAAGGGCGTGGCGGTGGCACCCCTCCAAACTTGGGCCTTTTCACCCAGTATTCACTTTTGGGTCTGTGGCACCCATACCGTATCCCTGAGTGGTGTCAAATTGGACTCCACGGCACCCGTGGACGCCCTCTACCTGTGGGTGATATATCGGAGAAATCGGAGCCCAAAATCTTAGGAGAAACCATACGAATTTTGCCCAAAATCCGAAGGTGACCGATTTGATCCAAACTTGCCTCACAGGTAGAGAGTCGGACAAAGTACAAAGCAAGGTAGGTATGAACATCCTTAGCTCAAGGGCGTGGCGGTGGCACCCCTCCAAACTTGGGCATTTTCACACAGAATTCACTTCTGGACCTGTGGCACCAGCCTGAGCCCAAGGACGTGGCGGTAGGAAGCCTCCAAAGTTGGGCCTTTTAAGCCAGTATTGACTTTTGGGCCTCTGGCACCCATACCGTCGGCCTAAGTGGTGTCAAATTGAACTCCACGGCAACCGTGGCCGCACTCAACCTGTGGGTCAGATGGCGGGAAATCGGAGCAGGTGACTAAAATAACCAAAAATCCAAAAAAATCTCAAAGGAGTAACCCCATCAATTATGCCGAAAATCTGAAGGTGACCGATTTGATCCAAACTTACCCCACAGGGAGAGAGTCGGGCACAGTGCTCAGGAAGGTAGACATGAGCAGCCTGAGCCAAAGGACGTGGCGGTAGCAACCCTCCAAATTTGGGCCTTTTAACCCAGTATTGACTTTTGGGTCTCATGCTCCCATACCGTATCCCTCAGTGGTGTTAAATTGGACTCCACGGCAGCCGTGGACGCCCTCGACCTGTGCGTGTAATGGCGGGTAAATCCGAGCAGGTGACCAATATGACCCAGAATCCAAAAAATCTCAATGGAGAAACCATACCAATTTTGCCCAAAATCTGAAGGTGACCGATTTGGTCCAAACTTGCCTCACAGGTAGAGAGTCGGACAAAGTACAAAGCAAGGTAGACATGAACGGCTTTAGACCAAGGGCGTGGCGATGGCACCCCTCCAAACTTGGGCATTTTCACCCAGTATTCACTTTTGGGCCTGTGGCACCCATACCGTATCCCTCAAGGGTGTCAAATTGGACTCCACAGCACCCGTGGACGCCCTCGACCTGCGGGTGATATGGCTGGTAAATCTGAGCAGGAGACCAAAATGACCCAAAATCCAAAAAATCTCAAAGGAGAAACCATACCAATTTTGCCCAAAATCCGAAGGTGACCGATTTGGTCCAAACTTGCCTCACAGGTAGAGAAGCGGACAAAGTACAAAGCAAGGTATGTATGAACAGCCTTAGCCCAAGGACGTGGCGGTGGCACCTCTCCAAACTTGGGCCTTTTCACCTAGTATTCACTTATGGGCCTGTGGCACCCATACCGTATCCCTGAGTGGTGTCAAATTGGACTCCACGGCACCCGTGGACGCCCTCGACCTGTGGGTGATATGGCGGGTAAATCTGTGCAGGTGACCAAAATGACCCAAAATCCAAAAAATCTCAAAGGAGAAACCATACCAATTTTGCCCAAAATCCGAAGGTGACCGATTTGGTCCAAACGTGCCTCACAGGTAGAGAGGCGGACAAAGTACAAAGCAAGGTAAGTATGAACAGCCTTAGCCCAAGGGCGTGGCGGTGGCACCCTTCCAAACTTGGGCCTTTTCACCTAGTATTCACTTATGGGCCTGTGGCACCCATACCGTATCCCTGAGTGGTGTCAAACTGGACTCCATGGCACCTGTGGACGCCCTCGACCTGTGGGTGATATGGCGGGTAAATCTGTGCAGGTGACCAAAATGACCCAAAATCCAAAAAATCTCAAAGGAGAAACCATACGAATTTTGCCCAAAATCCGAAGGTGACCGATTTGATCCAAACTTGCCTCACATGTAGAGAGGCGGACAAAGTACAAAGCAAGGTAGGTATGAGCAGCCTTAGCTCAAGGGCGTGGTGGTGGCACCCCTCCAAACTTGGGCCTTTTCACCTAGTATTCACTTATGGGCTTGTGGCACCCATACCGTATCCCTGAGTGGTGTCAAATTGGACTCCACGGCACCCGTGGACGCCCTCGACCTGTGGGTGATATGGCGGGTAAATCGGAGCAGGTGACCAAAATGACCCAAAATCCAAAAAATCTCAAAGGAGAAACCATACCAATTTTGCCCAAAATCCGAAGGTGACCGATTTGATCCAAACTTGCCTCACATGTAGAGAGGCGGACAAAGTACAAAGCAAGGTAGGTATGAGCAGCCTTAGCTCAAGGGCGTGGTGGTGGCACCCCTCCAAGTTTGGGCGTCGAAAATATTTTCAACATGGTAAAATTCTCGACCACCATGACTGTAGATTAGCTTAAATTGAATAGGGAAAGTCATGTTCATTTCGATGTGAGTCACAGTGAGCGTCGAAAATAATTCTAACATGGTAAAATTCTCGACCGCCATGAATGTAGATTAGGTCTATGAATGGGAAAAGTCATTTTCATTTCGTCCTGAGTCACAGTGAGCTGTCGAGACATTTTTACCATGGTAAAATTCTCGACCACCATGACTGTAGATTAGCTTAAGTTGAATAGGAAAAGTCATGTTCATTTTGACCTAAGTAACAGTGAGCGTTTAAAATAATTTTAACATGGTAAAATTCTCGACCACCATGACTGTAGATTAGCTTAAGTTGAATAGGAAAAGTCATATTCATTTCGTCCTAAGTCACAGTGAGCTGTCAACACAATTTCAACAGTTCTGCTCGAGCTTTCTCTATAGCTGCTTTTTCCTTTTTAAATGACTTACATTCTTTATATCTAGCACTATGATTTCCCTTACAATTTATACATAATGTAGGATTAGAACAATCATCTTCATGTTTTTGTAATGAACAGATTGCACATAGCTGTTCATTTGTGCATACACTTGAAGCATTGTAGTGGTCTATGCTTAAAAGTTCTGACATGAAATCTTTCTCTGTCAATGTATATATATTCTGGAATTTGATAATTTCTAAATGTAAAAATAATCATTTTTGAATTTTGGTACCTTGAAAAATGTCCAAATTTTATCATCACACATTTCAAGAAGTTCCACATCAGACAGGTCATATAAATCTTGACTGAAAACTACTCCCTTGGTATAACTAAAATTATAGTGTGGTTTGACCTCTTTTATTATATCTGTGTGGTTTCCCAATTTGACACCACTCAGGGATACGGTATGGGTGCCAGAGGCCAAAAAGTGAATACTGGGTGAAAAGGCCAAAGTTTGGAGGGTTGCCACCACCACGCCCTTGGGCTAAGGCTGTTCATGTCTACCTTCCTTTGTATTTTGTCCGACTCTCTACATGTGAGGCAAGTTTGGACCAAATCGGTCACTTTCGGATTTTGGGGAAAATTCGTATGGTTTCTCCTTTGAGATTTTTTGGATTTTGGGTCATTGTGGTCACCTGCTCCGATTTACCCGCCATATCATCCACAGGTCGAGGGCGTCCACGGGTGCCGTGAAGTCCAATTTGACACCACTGAGGGATACGGTATGGGTGCCACAGGCCCATAAGTGAATACTGGATGAAAAGGCTCAAGTTTGGAAGGGTGCCACCGCCACGCTTTTGGGCTAAGGCTGTTCATGTATACCTTGCTTTGTACTTTGTCCGACTCTCAACCTGTGAGGCAAGTTTGGACCAAATCGGTCACCTTCGGATTTTGGGCAAATTTCGTATGGTTTCTCCTTTCAGATTTTTTGGATTTTGGGTCATTGTGGTCACCAGCTCAGATTTACCCGCCATATCACCCATAGGTCGAGGGCGTCCACGGGTGCGGTGGAGTCCTATTTGACACCACTTAGGGATACGGTATGGGTGCCACAGGCCCAAAAGTGAATACTGGGTGAAAAGGCCCAAGTTTGGAGGGGTGCCACCACCAAGCCCTTGAGCTAAGGCTGCTCATACCTACCTTGCTTTGTACTTTGTCCGCCTCTCTACATGTGAGGCAAGTTTGGATCAAATCGGCCACCTTCGGATTTTGGGCAAAATTCGTATGGTTTCTCCTTTGAGATTTTTTGGATTTTGGGTCATTGTGGTCACCTGCTCCGATTTACCCGCCATATCATCCACAGGTCGAGGGCGTCCACGGGTGCCGTGAAGTCCAATTTGACACCACTGAGGGATACGGTATGGGTGCCACAGGCCCATAAGTGAATACTGGATGAAAAGGCTCAAGTTTGGAAGGGTGCCACCGCCACGCTTCTGGGCTAAGGCTGTTCATGTATACCTTGCTTTGTACTTTGTCCGACTCTCAACCTGTGAGGCAAGTTTGGACCAAATCGGTCACCTTCGGATTTTGGGCAAATTTCGTATGGTTTCTCCTTTGAGATTTTTTGGATTTTGGGTCATTTTGGTCACCTGCTCCGATTTACCCGCAATCTCACCCACAGGTCGAGGGCGTCCACGGGTGCCGTGGAGTCCAATTTGACACCACTCAGGGATACGGTATGGGTGCCACAGGCCCATAAGTGAATACTAGGTGAAAAGGCCCAAGTTTGGAAGGGTGCCACCGCCACGCCCTTGGGCTAAGGCTGTTCATACTTACCTTGCTTTGTACTTTGTCCGCCTCTCTACCTTAGAGGCACGTTTGGACCAAATCGGTCACCTTCGGATTTTGGGCAAAATTCGTATGGTTTCTCCTTTGAGATTTTTTGGATTTTGGGTCATTTTGGTCACCTGCTACGATTTACCCGCCATATCACCCACAGGTCGAGGGCGTCCACGGGTGCCGTGGAGTCCAATTTGACACCACTCAGGGATACGGTATGGGTGCCACAAGCCCCTAAGTGAATACTAGGTGAAAAGGCCCAAGTTTGGAGGGGTGCCACCACCACGCCCTTGAGCTAAGGCTGCTCATACCTACCTTGCTTTGTACTTTGTCCGCCTCTCTACATGTGAGGCAAGTTTGGATCAAATCGGTCACCTTCGGATTTTGGGCAAAATTGGTATGGTTTCTCCTTTGAGATTTTTTGGATTTTGGGTCATTTTGGTCACCTGCTCCGATTTACCCGCCATATGACCCACAGGTCGAGGGCGTCCACGGGTGCCGTGGAGTCCAATTTGACACCACTCAGGGATACGGTATGGGTGCCACAGGCCCATAAGTGAATACTAGGTGAAAAGGCCCAAGTTTGGAGGGGTGCCACCACCACGCCCTTGAGCTAAGGCTGCTCATACCTACCTTGCTTTGTACTTTGTCCGCCTCTCTACATGTGAGGCAAGTGTGGATCAAATCGGCCACCTTCGGATTTTGGGCAAAATTGGTATGGTTTCTCCTTTGAGATTTTTTGGATTTTGGGTCATATTGGTCACCTGCTCCGATTTACCCGCAATCTCACCCACAGGTCGAAGGGGTCCACGGGTGCCGTGGAGTCCAATTTGACACCACTCGGGGATACGGTATGGGTGCCACAGGCCCATAAGTGAATACTAGGTGAAAAGGCCCAAGTTTGGAAGGGTGCCACCGCCACGCCCTTGGGCTAAGGCTGTTCATACTTACCTTGCTTTGTACTTTGTCCGCCTCTCTACCTGAGAGGCACGTTGGTGGTGGCACCCCTCCAAACTTGGGCCTTTTCACCCAGTATTCACTTTTGGGTCTGTGGCACCCATACCGTATCCCTGAGTGGTGTCAAATTGGACTCCACGGCACCCGTGGACGCCCTCGACCTGTGGGTGATATGACGGAGAAATCGGAGCAGGTGACCAAAATGACCCAAAATCCAAAAAATCTCATAGGAGAAACCATACGAATTTTGCCCAAAATCCGAAGGTGACCGATTTGATCCAAACTTGCCTCACAGGTAGAGAGTCGGACAAAGTACAAAGCAAGGTAGGTATGAACATCCTTAGCTCAAGGGCGTGGCGGTGGCACCCCTCCAAACTTGGGCCTTTTCACCCAGTATTCACTTTTGGGTCTGTGGCACCCATACCGTATCCCTGAGTGGTGTCAAATTGGACTTCACGGCACCCTCTACCTGTGGGTGATATGACGGAGAAATCGGAGCAGGTGACCAAAATGACCCAAAATCCAAAAAATCTCATAGGAGAAACCATACGAATTTTGCCCAAAATCCGAAGGTGACCGATTTGATCCAAACTTGCCTCACAGGTAGAGAGTCGGACAAAGTACAAAGCAAGGTAGGTATGAACATCCTTAGCTCAAGGGCGTGGCGGTGGCACCCCTCCAAACTTGGGCCTTTTCACCCAGTATTCACTTTTGGGTCTGTGGCACCCATACCGTATCCCTGAGCGGTGTCAAATTGGACTCCACGGCACCCGTGGACGCCCTCTACCTGTGGGTGATATGACGGAGAAATCGGAGCAGGTGACCAAAATGACCCAAAATCCAAAAAATCTCATAGGAGAAAGCATACGAATTTTGCCCAAAATCCGAAGGTGACCGATTTGATCCAAACTTGCCTCACAGGTAGAGAGTCGGACAAAGTACAAAGCAAGGTAGGTATGAACATCCTTAGCTCAAGGGCGTGGCGGTGGCACCCCTCCAAACTTGGGCCATTTCACCCAGTATTCACTTTTGGGTCTGTGGCACCCATACCGTATCCCTCAGTGGTGTCAAATTGGACTCCACGGCACCCGTGGACGCCCTCGACCTGTGGGTGATATGACGGAGAAATCGGAGCAGGTGACCAAAATGACCCAAAATCCAAAAAATCTCATAGGAGAAACCATACGAATTTTGCCCAAAATCCGAAGGTGACCGATTTGATCCAAACTTGCCTCACAGGTAGAGAGTCGGACAAAGTACAAAGCAAGGTAGGTATGAACATCCTTAGCTCAAGGGCGTGGCGGTGGCACCCCTCCAAACTTGGGCCTTTTCACCTAGTATTCACTTATGGACCTGTGGCACCAGCCTGAGCCCAAGGACGTGGCGGTAGGAAGCCTCCAAAGTTGGGGCTTTTAACCCAGTATTGACTTTTGGGCCTCTGGCACCCATATCGTCGGCCTAAGTGGTGTCAAATTGAACTCCACGTCAACCCTGGCCGCACTCAACCTGTGGGTCAGATGGCGGGAAATCGGAGCAGGTGACTAAAATAACCAAAAATCCAAAAAAATCTCAAATGAGTAACCCCATCAATTATGCCGAAAATCTGAAGGTGACCGATTTGATCCAAACTTACCCCACAGGGAGAGAGTCGGGCACAGTGCTCAGGAAGGTAGACATGAGCAGCCTGAGCCCAAGGACGTGGCGGTAGCAAGCCTCGAAATTTGGGCCTTTTAACCCAGTATTGACTTTTGGTCCTCTGGCACCCATACAGTTGGCCTAAGTGGTGTCAAATTGAACTCCACGGCAACCCTGGCCGCACTCAACCTGTGGGTCAGATGGCGGGTAAATCGGAGCAGGTGACCAAAATGACCCAAAATAAAAAAAATCTCAAAGGGGGTACCCCATGGAATTTGGGGGGAAATCCGAAGGTCAGCGATTTGCTCCAAACTTGCGCCACAAGTAGAGAGTGGGATAGGGTGCACACCAGCGTAGGCAGCAGAATCCTGAGACCAAGGGTGTGGCGGTGAGAGCCCTCCAAAGTTCGGCCTTTTGACGTTTATGCCTGTGGCAGGGATACCGTCTGCCTGACTGGTGTGCCATTGCACTGCAGGGCATCCCAGGCCGCCCCGGACCTGTGGGTGTCATAGCGGGTAAATCGGTGGAGGTGACCAAAATGACCCAAAATCAAAAAAATCTCAAAGGGGGTACCCTATGGAATTTGGGGGGAAATCCGAAGGTCAGCGATTTGCTCCAAACTTGCGCCACAAGTAGAGAGTGGGATAGGGTGCACACCAGCGTAGGCAGCAGAATCCTGAGACCAAGGGTGTGGCGGTGAGAGCCCTCCAAATTTCGGCCTTTTGACGTTTATGCCTGTGGCAGGGACACCGTGTGCCTGACTGGTGTGCCATTGCACTGCAGGGCATCCCAGGCCTTGCCGGACCTGTGGGTGTGATAGCGGCTAAATCGGTGGAGGTGACCAAAATGGCTCAATATGGCCAAAATCTCAAAGGGGGTACCCCATGGAATTTGAGTGAAAATCCGAAGGTTGGCGATTTGGTCGAAACTTGCGCCACAAGTAGAGAGTCGGCTAGGGTGCACAGGAAGGTAGACATGAGAATCGTGAGACGAAGGGCGTGGCGGTGAGAGCCCTCCAAAGTTGGGTCTTTTGACCCATTGATGAGGTTTAGGCCTGTGGCAGGGATACCGTTGGCCTGGCTGATTTGCAATTGGACTGGAGGGCATGGCAGGCCACCCTGGACCTGTGGGTGTAATAGCGGGCAAATCGGTGGAGGTGACCAAAATGGCCCAAAATGGCCAAAATCTCAAAGGGAGTACCCCATGGAATATGAGTGAAAATCCGAAGGTTCGCGATTTGATCGCATAAAAACTACTCCCACCCTTTCCATTTCCTATATATTCCACTCCCCTCCATCCTCCTCCCTCCCTCTTATCTTGTCACCTCTTGGATGACGGGTCATCCCTGCATCTTGCCCACTGCCCAGGGTCAGAAGCAGTGTCGCAAGACGCAGCACATCCACAGCAAGGTCGCTTCATTAAATCGGCAACCACCCTGTCTCTCCGTCCCCTCCTGCAGAAAAGGAGAAGACGGGGAGAAATTCCTTCTGGTTGCGTCACTTTATTTCTCATACATACTGCCTCACCTCCATCCCCCACCCACTCCCTTTCATGCATCACAGCATCATCCATACACAACCATTCTCCATTCACCCCTATCTTCTGTCCTCTCCCGTCCTTCCTCAACAGACATTCCCCTCTTTCCCAATGCCCCTTTTACCATCCATCCACCTCATCCTAGGTCGCCCCCTCATGTTCAGTCCTAGTAATAAATGGTAATAGACAATAGTAATAATAAATAATAGTACTAATGATAATGAATAATAATAATAGTAATAATAATAAATTCTAGTAATAATGACAATGAAAACAACAATAGTGATAGTAATAATGATGAAAATAGAAATAAATAAATATATGTATATATATATACTGCATATATGCAATAATATGTATAATATAGAACAATCTGCCTACTTGAAGAACACACAGAAACCTGGTTTCAGTCTCACACCCCTTGGATATTTTTTTTTTTTTTTTTTTTTTTGAACGAGGGGGAAGAAAGAGATAATTCCCTCTGTCCTTTTTCTTGTTCAACTGCTGACTAACCTCCCCACCCCAGATGGCCATCATCGAGTTCACCTCCCCACCCCAGATGGCTAACACCGAGTTCAAAGGCAGACATCCCAATCCTCGTTAAGTTCCCCAACCCTGTGCTCTTTCAACCATTTCCCATTCTCTCTCTCTTTTTCTCTCTCTCAACTACGTGTCTCCCTGTTCACACCCAATAAATCTCTCGTATCAACACAGGCTTATCTTTTGACTATGACACCTCATCCACGCCTACACGTGTATGCACACACAAACATGCACTGTGAATGAAAATGAGGAAAAAAAGAGAGCCGGAGAGGAGAAAGAGAGCCGGCGGAGAGAGAGAAAGAAGAGGGTAGTTAAATGACGAATGGAAAGAGCGAGCTAAAAAAAAACAAAAAAAAAAAAAAAAAAAAAAAAAAAAAAAAAAAAAAAAAAAAAAAAAAAGGGGGGGGGGGAAGGGGAGTCCCTTTTGATAACAGTCGCCCACACAGTCATCACCGCAACTCTCGCTTCTATTTACATAGCCGCCGCATCCAAAGCCTTCGTTTGATTTCTCACTGTCTCTCTCTCTCTCTCTTCCCCTCCTACCTCTCTCTCCTCTCCCTCCTCTCTTCTACGTTTATCCCGGACTCTCATATCTGACATCATTCCTGATTTTTTTTCTTTTACTGTAAACGTAGAACTTGGAGGTCTTGAGTGTCGCCAGGTGATTTTATTCATGACTGAGGGGCGGTTCCCTAAGGGCCCAGTCACACCAAGCTTACGACCTGTTTCCGACTGGTCGCCGACCAGTTGCAGGTAGTCTTTGGAAGTCGCTGGTAGTCGGTAATACGATAGATAAATAGACAGATCGATAGATAGATATATTACAACACACACTGAATAGTCCCCAGTACATAGATTTTCGTCTTATCAACCACATTAACTTTTTCCATTTCAATTCCTTTCATAGGTTTTGTGTCGCCGACCGATCGCTTGATTTATTGCATTTATTTATTTTATCTATTATTATTTATATTATTATAATTTTGTTTATTTATTTATTTGTTTATTTATCATTATTATATATATTTTTTCGCATCCGACCTAGTTAAGGACCAAAAGGTCTCCCGTCGGCATACTCCGCATTTGTAATCCTTTGTGTAACAGATCGTAAGCTTGGTGTGACTGGGGATTAAGGTTCTCAGAGAGTTAAAAACTGTCTCGACTCATTTTCGACAATTACGACCGGATGGAAATGTTTTATTCAATTTGCCGTCAGACGATTTTTTCTTTTTAGATCCTCCGGGGAGGAGGGGGGGGAGTCCTCTCGTCATCACAGAAACCTAGATCACAGTAATACCTAGTTTTGCTACTCTAAGACATTGGTTACTTCTTTACATATATTCATTTAAAGGATAATTTCTTTTCTTAAGGTCTGGGTGATTCTATGAGACTATTGTCGTAAGCAAAGTCTTATCAGATGCATCACATGTTTTCTAGAATTATGAGTGCTCACAATGGATGCAGAAGGTCCTTATGAGACTATTGTCGTTAGCAAAGTCTTATCAAATGCATCACATGTTTTCTAGAATTATGAGTCTCCACTCACAATGGATGCAGAAGGTCCTTATGAGACTATTGTAACCAGTCTTATAAAATGCATCACATGTCTTCTAGAATTATGAGTCTCTGCTCACAATGGATGCAGAAGATCCTTATGAGACTATTGTCGTAAGCAAAGTCTTATCAAATGCATCACATGTTTTCTAGAATTATGAGTGCTCACAATGGATGCAGAAGGTCCTTATGAGACTATTGTCGTAAGCAAAGTCTTATCAAATGCATCACATGTTTTCTAGAATTATGAGTCTCTGCTCACAATGGATGCAGAAGATCCTTATGAGACTATTATCGTAACTAGTCTCATTAGATGCATCACATGTTTTCTAGAATTATGAGTCTCTGCTCACAATGGATGCAGAAGGTCCTTATGAGACTATTGTCGTAAGCAAAGTCTTATCAGATGCATCACATGTTTTCTAGAATTATGAGTCTCTGCTCACAATGGATGCAGAAGATCCTTATGAGACTATTGTCGTAAGCAAAGTCTTATCAGATGCATCACATGTTTTCTAGAATTATGAGTCTCTGCTCACAATGGATGCAGAAGGTCCTTATGAGACTATTGTTGTAACCAGTCTTATCAGATGCATCACATGTTTTCTAGAATTATGAGTCTGAGCTCACAATGGATGCAGAAGATCCTTATGAGACTATTATCGTAACTAGTCTCATTAGATGTATCACATGTTTTCTAGAATTATGAGTCTGAGCTCACAATGGATGCAGAAGGTCCTTATGAGACTATTGTCGTAAACAGTCTCATCAGATGCATCACATGTTTTCTAGAATTATGAGTCTGAGCTCACAATGGATGCAGAAGGTCCTTATGAGACTATTGTCGTAAGCAAAGTCTTATCAAATGCATCACATGTTTTCTAGAATTATGAGTCTCTGCTCACAATGGATGCAGAAGGTCCTTATGAGACTATTGTCGTAAGCAAAGTCTTATCAGATGCATCACATGTTTTCTAGAATTATGAGTCTGAGCTCACAATGGATGCAGAAGATCCTTATGAGACTATTATCGTAGTCTCATTAGATGCATCACATGTTTTCTAGAATTATGAGTCTCTGCTCACAATGGATGCAGAAGGTCCTTATGAGACTATTGTCGTAAGCAAAGTCTTATCAAATGCATCACATGTTTTCTAGAATTATGAGTCTCTGCTCACAATGGATGCAGGTCCTTATGAGACTATTGTAACCAGTCTTATCAGATGCATCACATGTTTTCTAGAATTATGAGTCTGAGCTCACAATGGATGCAGATCCTTATGAGACTATAATCGTAACTAGTCTCATTAGATGCATCACATGTCTTCTAGAATTATGAGTCTGAGCTCCCAATGGATGCAGAAGATCCTTATGAGACTATTATCGTAACTAGTGTCATTAGATGCATCACATGTTTTCTACAATTATGAGTCTCTGCTCACAATGGATGCAGAAGGTCCTTATGAGACTATTGTAACCAGTCTTATCAGATGCATCACATGTTTTCTAGAATTATGAGTCTGAGCTCACAATGGATGCAGAAGATCCTTATGAGACTATTATCGTAACTAGTCTCATTAGATGCATCACATATTTTCTAGAATTATGAGTCTATGCTCACAATGGAGGCAGAAGATCCTAGAACTAACTTCATTATGAGTTTTCCTCCTCATTGTGTTTTTTTTTGGCTGAATTAAACCCACCGGCGAGAGCCAAGATAATGTATAAATCGTGAATAGTACATGCATACATATACCAAAGGCTTTTTCCCCCTTACAAGGGAGGTAGCCAAAAAACAAAGGCATAAAAATCCACTCCCACCCATTCCATCCATAACATACTCCACTCCCCTAAACCCTCTTCCTTCCCTCTCATCTTGGCACCTCCTGGATGGCGGGTCATCCCTGCATCTCACCCACTGCCCTGGGTCAGAAGCAGTGTCGCAAGACACAGGAAATCCACAGCAAGGCCGCTTCATTAAATCGGCGACCACCCCTCATAAAATCGTGAATAGTGATACGAGAAAAAGTTAATTTTGTTGTTACTGATCAATAAAACAAAGTCATGTTTGCAAATATCCACCAATGCGAACACTACTAGAGATGACATACTGCGGCCAGGCGACTTTATTCAGGCGAGGAAAACCCTTCCTCCTCTGCAACGAAAAGGACAGAAATACTCTGGTGAGTTCCTGATTCACTGTTTACCCAACGTTCTCTCTTCAATCGCCAAGATTCCCTGTCGGGTCCTTCAGAGCGTCTTGACCCTCCTCCATCCACTTCTACTACACCGCCACTCGATTTCGATTGAGTGAACTCTTAGTTCTTTTCTTTCTGGAGTGACCCTTTGTGGGATATTATTTTTTTTTTTTTTTTTTTTTTTTTTTTTTTTTATACTCTTTTGGGTCACTCTTTTGTCGCTGTTCGACACATGTAAAAGAAGAAAAAAAAAAAAAAAAATCTGCGTCCGCTTACCCTACACCCACGCCCCCGAAGAACCACAAAAGCTTGCGAGTCTCCGAGTCTTCGTTGGCCAACCGACCAGTTCGTTGTGATTACAATTCGGCAAGGGCTCCCTCGCGTGCCTTTGCCTTTGTTGGAACCGAGTCTGACGGGCTGACTTCGATAGACTGGCCTCGAACACGAACACTGCGGGTTTTGTGGTTCTCGGGGATCCAATAACGAGGACTTGTTATAAGTTCGAATCGTTAAAAGGTGTCCGTTGTACCTGGTTGGCCTCCGAAGCGACGACGCAGGGCAGTAGCCCACAACACGGCTTATCAAAGCCGAGATAAGTTTTTGATTGAGTCGCTGTAACTGCCGATGCAGAAGGGAGGCATTTGGTTTTACGAGGTCGCTCTGTGTATATTAACAAAGGTACTATGAGTCGAGAGTTTGCTGTGGTTTGGTCGTAGGTTCAGGAACATGTGTAGCAAGTATTTGGAAACCACAAGCTTCCGGACAACGAGGCCTTCGTGGCAATGTGACTTCGATGGTTGGGATAAGTTCTCAGCATCTTTATCAAACTGTTAAAGTCATGAACGAGAGGGGGGGGGGGTGGAGAAGAGGTGATCAGTCATTGTTGAATTGCAGGTAATGATTTTGTAAGAGGACCAAGTTGGAATGCTGAACGAGTTGACGAGGTTTTGTTTTCGCGGTATTCAGCTCGATGGATTGTGTAGCGAGTATTTGGAAACCACAAGAGCCTGGACAACGAGGCCTTCGTGGCAATGTGACTTCGACGGTTGGCAGAAGCTCTTTGCATCTTTACCGAACTGTCAAAGTCATGGACGAGGAAGGGGGAAAAAAAAAAAAAAATAAATAAAATAAATAAATAAATAAATAAATAAAGATGGTCAGTCTTGTTGAATTGCAGGTAATGATTTTGTAAGAGGATCAAGTTGGAATTCTGAACGAGTTAACGAGGTTTTGTTTTCGCGGTATTCAGCTCGATGGATGACGCTAAGTAGTCGTCATAAGGCGCGAGTTGGTATACAAGGATACCACCGTCGGCGTCATGATTTTTATTTATTTTCAGTTGTATCTGAGTGACCCCCGAATTCTGTGAACTGGTTTGATCACGTTTTCTGTGTTTATTATTACTCAGAGTGAAAGAGAACGAGTAATACAGCAGTGACTTTATATTTTATAACGCAAGTAGTGTGATGCATCGTACATTAGGCATCCGATGCTGCGTGCGAGAATATGACTCTTTATGTGGCTTTCATCCAGACATATTCACAAAACATACCGATGATGTTAATTTTTCATCATGGAATACTTTTATTTTCATTTCAGGTATTGTGCCGATTTACAAAAACAAACATAATATAAAATTCTTTTAAAACCTTTTTCTACCGAAAGGTTGCCATGTAAAATTCACCTTCACCCAACACGCAGTGGGAAGTGAGAAACCTTTGATTGGGCAAAACCTTGTCTGTTGCGGTGAGCCGCCTTTTTTTTTTTTTTTTTTTTTTTTAAAGGCCTGTGTTGGGTCATCTCCCACTTGCACGAATAAGACCATCTGGGGAAAGAAGGAATAAAATGAAAATTCTTTCCCTGAACGGAAGGTCCGAAAAAAAAGTTTGGAAAGTATACTTAAGTATTCTTTTCTTCCATGTCGCTTCGGAAGAGCAACAAGCTTTCAAATGCCAGCGAGAGAAAAAGTGCGTTGTCCTTCTTCCTTGAATAGTTGAAACGACACCAAAGTCACATAAATGATTCCTTTGCAACACAAGTTGGTGCCACGGAGGTGAATATATTTCTTTTTCTCTTCCGAAACCAACAGGGAGGCTTGTAGTTCACACCACTACCACCACCACTACCACCACCATCATCATCATCGCCATACCCGTTAGGTCTAGGTTGGCCGGTCGTTTGAGAGACGGCGGACAGATGACCTCAACTACAACCAATCTTGACACAATGTGATATATGGTTTAACGCCACAAACTCCTCCCAACAGAAGGCTAGGACGAAGCCCCTTACAGAGGACTTTGTAGCGTGGGGACTAATAAACCATGCCATTGGTTCAACTTCGCCGGTGGCAGGATTCGAACCGCCAATCCCTCGACCTCCGCCACAAGTAACGACGCCCTAACCCGCTCAGCCAGCGGGTCTGTCGTGGAGGTGGTGGGTGGAGGGAAGGTTAGGGTGGGTTAAATGAATGAAAATCGTGACAGACATATCAGTGCAGGTGTCCTCAACCTGGGAGGTTCTCGGAGCGATTTGCAGCACTACTAGCGAAAGTAACTACAGGTTCACCATTTCATATGTAGTATCACTGTACACTGCTTTTTTTATGTAATTTGTTAGATGATGAATAAAGTCATTACAATTTGAACCATTTGAGGTCCATTGTGGTACCACTATATATTCAATTAGTCTTAATATATTACCTTTTTATATTCTGTGTCGGGTTCATGGAGGTACGGGTCGATGGTCTGATGACTCTCGGGGTACGTTCCTGTATTAGTGGAACGTTTGACACTAACACGCCCGTACTGTCTGACCGTCTCCCCGAAGCAGATCGTAAGCCTTCCGTTGCTATGTCGCATCGCCTCTGTTCCTGCAAGCACAAGAAGACCCGATTCAGTTTATACTTGTACCTCAGGCTGAACGGGGTTTGAATCGAGACCCCGCCCAGGACAAGGAGGTCTTAACCTGTTTTTCTCGTGTATTCCATGTTTATGTAATGCTGTTTTTAGCCTCTTAGAGAAGACCATTTCAACACTAAATTTCATCGTCATCTACTAATTACCAGTAGTTTTGGGTTGTGGACCCCCTTATGAAGCTCTCTGGGCCATTAGGGGTCCATTGGACTACAGGTGAAGAACCACGGCAGTGATGAGACTGAAACAGTTTCTTGTCATGCCGTTGGTGTCACAAGAAGCGCAACACAAGGGTGGGTAGTCTTCAAAGACGCTCGAAAATCCAGAAGACCCGGCTGGACTTCGACTCTTAGCCAAAGCCAAAAGACTTCGGGACATGACTCTATGCAAGAGGATAGGTGTCTGTTCATTCCCCTCCGCTGCAGCTCTTTATTTATCTTATTCTGGTTGACTATAGGCGATTTGGTTATCAGTCAAGGCCAGGGCCCCTTGCTGAAGAGAGAAGACTCAGCGTCTGTTGGACAGTTGCCGACAGTCAGCAAGAAGCTTCTTGAGGTCATTCAACAAGAAACTTCTCGAGTTTGAGGTCTCTGACCGAAAGCAGACAAATATATGTATATTTTATGGTTTCGAGTTCAGAGGCTTTTGTAGCCTCAGTAGCCGAGAGGGTTACAGCGCTGCACAGTAGCCTCATGGCCTCTGAGCGGTAGGTTCAAGTCCTGCACGCGACGGTCATAAAATTTATCATATATATATTTATTTTGGGATGTGTTACTCACAAAAGCCTCGCCTCTTAACCAATTTATCACAACAATGATGGTTCCTTTTCACATTAGCGCAGGAAATGATGCAGCAGGAAGTCTGAAATAAGCGAGAATAATTTACTTGGTATGAGTAAGATGCAAAATGCACTTTCGGTTGCTGATTTTTTCCCTATAATTCTTGACAAACAAACAAGAGGAGCAGGAGGACCGAGGCGGATTTATAAAAAAAATGAACATGTCCATTTCTAAAAGAAAAAGAACCTGACAATGTTATGATAATTTTAGAGGCTTCCAGCTTCTTGCAAGTCAATGTTTTGCTTCCAGTTCATTTGATAATACGAAGTGAAGTGCATTATGTTTTATTTATTTATTTATTTATTCATTTTTTAGCACCACAAGGTGCTTAGCGTAGATTAACATCTAAACCCCCAAATAATCCCTTTAACGGGTTAAACTGCACCACTGGAGAGGTTAGTTAACCCATCACAATTAGTTTAGCGATTGTGATGTAGTTAGCACGAAATAAATCAATTTAGCTTTATGGCAACCTATTCCGCTGGTGGAGCTATCGGAAGCGTGATGGTCTCGTATTTACATAGTTATGGGTTCGAGTCCCACATTTATTTCTAATTACCAGCAAAGGTGACGGCTTCGGCCGTAGCTACGCGCCTCATGGCGTAGACTCCTCACCTTCTTCTTCTTTTATGGCAAACTCTTAACAACAAAAGATGAACTATGATGATTAATGGCGGATGAAAGAATTTCTTCTGAAAAGTTCAAAACTTGAGAATCCATTGCAATGGGAGACATCCATAAGGCCTTAAGCACACTGGCGACTTTGTAGAGCCACAAGTGGCTGCGTTTTGTGGCGGGGATATTTTCTCCCATAGGTTCCCATTGTTTTCAAGCTTTGCCGATCACACTTGGTGGGTGTGATCGGCAAAGCTTGAAAACAATGGGAACCTATGGGAGAAAATATCCCCGCCACAAAACGCAGCCACTTGTGGCTCTACAAAAGTCGCCAGTGTGCTTAAGGCCTAATACTTCACCGCAGTGGTTTAACCAGGCTTGTTAAAGTTGTATGAATTGTTTCAATTATATATAAAATGTAGACGTTGTTGGGAAGGCTCTGATTATGAACGGAGTCTCAAAACTGAACTTCTGAAACGTCGAAATAAAAACTACTTCAAAGGCCTAGCTTTGCTGATTTCGATTCAATTTCTTATCGAATCATGTATTACGTATTTACAAGTTTTAGCTTGTAATCGATGAGATATTCTAAAGTGGTTTAAGGAGCGATGGGTGAATATGACCTTGAAGGAAATATACCATTCACGCGCACGTACACACATACACACACACACACACACACACACACACACACACACACACACACACACAATTATGGTGTGTATATGTGTGTGTGAAATAATAATCACGTGATTCACAACATATATATATATATATATATATATATATATATATATATATATATACATAAGAAAAAAAATGGAAAAATGAAAAGATTGGTGACCGAACGTTTCCGTCTGTTCTTCTGAAAATGTTTTGAATATCCGAAAACGTTCGGTCACCAATATTTTAATTTTTCTAGTAATTTTAGCATATGTATATATATATATATATATATTATATATATATATATATATATATATATATATATATATATATATATATATATATATATATATATATATATATATATATACATATAGTTCTGTCACAAATTTCACGGAAACCCTCACTATATACTTGACCAATTCGATCCTTCCAGTTGCCCATGTGTGAGCGCCATCTCCGGACTTCGGCCGGAACTTGGCACTCGTTGCCGGAGTGAGAAGTGGCACTAGACGTCCGTCGGGAGTGCCTGAGGGACCTCGTTCCGCGACCAGGCCTGAGCTGGAAGACCTCAGATATTAATAATCCGCCAACGCAAGGAATAGAGTCTGCAATCACTGCCACTTACGCGTTCCTCCGAAGCAAGATTCTCTTCTGAAATGCCAAGAATAATGAGATTGTTTTGTCCTTTTTTTATGTTCAGTGAGTAGGGTATTTCTATTTATCATATTTGACGAATCCATATGATTAACTAGTTTGGCTATATATGTACTAGTATGATTTCAAATATATACCATAGTGTGTGTGTGCGTGTAAGTGCATGTGTGTGTGTGTGTGTGTGTGTGTGTGTGTGTGTGTGTGTGTGTGTGTGTATGTGTGTGCTTAAGTGCATGTGTGTAGGGTATGTAATTACATGTGTGTTTGTGTACACACGCACACACACACACACACACACACACACACACACACACACACACACACACACACACACACACATATTATATATATATATATATATATATATATATATATATATATGTGTGTGTGTGTGTGTATGTATATACATATGTATTCATACATGTACTTATATACGTATAGATTATATGTAAACATATTGCATTGAAGGATACAGCAATACCTGCAATGATTATCTTGCTAATATTATCTAATGCCGTACTATCTTATTAGTTGAGGGGGGGGGCAGCCAAAAATTGGGTTTCGGCTTGGTTCCCCTTAACTGAATAAAATCGTCCGACGGCAGCTAGGATTCATATTAATCTTATAACGCAGCGAGAGGGTTAATCTCATTTCTTAGGGGCGGGGGAAGCGAGGGAAGAAGGAGAGTCGGCTGTGTAGCGTGGCCAGCGTGGAATATACCGAACTTATGGTCTTATAGTCGCTTGCAGTCTCCTTCATTCTTATGTTCTTATGTAATTGATGTGCGAGTATTTGTAGCAAGGCGCGCACCATAATTAATTTCTGTATTAATATTTGTCACCGCGCTAAAACTATTACTATGGAAATATAACATGGTTGATACTTTTATGTTCCAAATATCAATATGTAAATGTCTATAAATGTTTATAGTATTATTCTGTAACGTCAGAATTGTAATTTACAAACCAAACTATTCGGGGAGCTCCTATATATGTATTATATCCTTCTTGCATGAAGAATTATGTTTTCCAGGGAAGACATCGGCTGAAATCAACTATACTCGCATTTTAATTGTGATAAAAAAAGTCCCGGGAGAATTTGAGTTTTTCTAATCCTATTCATTCTCTCACTGACGAGTACCTTCACCAACTGTAGTAACATAGTATTACATATTGTGGATCGCCGGGGGGCGAGTTGTCTCTGCGACAGATTTGACTTCGTGGTGAAGAGGACACGCGTGGTGGGATGTGAAATGGCAGGGGCTGCTTCTCTCCCACGTCCAGTCTCCTTGTTTTACCAGTAAAGTTTGTTATTGTCTGATTATTTGCTTGATTTTCATTTATCATTAGTTATCTGTTAATTTATTGTTATTTACTACTTACCTGTTTATTTAACTATACTTATGCATTTATTCATTTTATCTATTTATTATTCATATTACTATAATTTTTATTTATCTATTTCTATTTGATGATAATATGGTTTAACGTCACACACTCCCCCCTATCGGGAGGCTAGCACGGTGCCCCTCACAGATGACTTTGTAGTGTGGAATTTAATGAACCACCAACTTCGCTGGTGGCAGGATTCGAACCGCCCTCACCTTGACCTTCGCCGCAAGTAACGACGCCCTAACCCACATCCCGCCTAGTTATGGACCAAGAGGTCACCTGCTGGCGTGCTCCGCCTTTGTTATCCTTTGTAACTGAACAAAGAATTGTGGTTTGTTTTGCGCGCATCGTTTTTAGAGTGTATTGCAATGAAGAAGCTTACAAGAGAACTCTTTAGTCCATCACGAAGTCAGACTCAGAGTGACGAATAGACCAATTAATAAACATGTAGATGAATAGACGAAAAGATGAATAATAGAAAATAGAAATCGAACTTGTACGACCTTAGTCGCAAAGCGAGGTAGATAGTCATGACATCCTCCAGCCACACTCGTTCCTCACACTCCTTCCCACGTAATCCATGTGAAGATGATGTCCTTGTTTCTTCCCGTGGGGGGAGTGGGGGTGGGGGGTTTCCACTGGAATGTATAAGATAGCTTGGTGGTGGCCAGGATAGGAGAAAGGTCGTCATCTTTTCTCGCATAGAAACTATGTGAATCTAAACTAATCTCCACTCACAGGACAGAAGTCACAGTTCATAGTAAGCCTCCTACTATCTTACTGCTTCCGTATAAATATTCCACCTTTTCATAATGCCTTAGAGTTGCGAGATATTTCTGGACGCAATTCTTATTGTGTGATTACGTGCGGTCTCAGGGCATCAATCTTCTTGCAGAACCTTCCTCTGTGCTGATTTACGAGACTCATAATTCTTACGTAATGAATCCAAAGAACCGAAGAGGGGTTGCAAGTATTGCGGCCTTCGAAGTTCAGACTCTGAAGACCTTCTGGAGTTCTTCGGAGGCGAAGAATATCCAAACCAGAGGGTATTGTGGTCTTCGAAGTTCTTTCTCCTCCAGACTCTGAAGACCCTCTGGAGTTCTTCGAAGTTGAAGAATATCCAAACCAGAGGGTATTGTGGTCTTCGAAGTTCTCTCTCCTCCAGACTCTGAAGACCCTCTGGAGTTCTTCGGAGTCGAAGAATATCCAAACCAAAAGAAATTGTGGTCTTCGAAGTTGTTTCTCCTCCAGACTCTGAAGACCCTCCGGAGTTCTTCGGAGTCGAAGAATATCCAAACCAAAGGATATTGTGATCTTCGAAGCTCTTTCTCCTCCAGACCCCGAAGACCCTCTGGGGTCCTCCTGAGTCGAAGAGGGTCTAGAGTATTGGGGCCTTCGAAGTTCAGGCTCTGAAGACCTTCTGGAGTTCTTCGAAGTCGAAGAATATCCAAACCAGAGGGTATTGTGGTCTTCGAAGTTCTTTCTCCTCCTGACCCCGAAGACCCTATGGGGTCCTCCTGAGTCGAAGAGGGTCTAGAGTATTGCGGTCTTTGAAGTCCTCTCTCCTTCAGATCTTGAAGACCCTCTGGAGTTCTTCGAAGTCGAAGAATATCCAAACCAGAGGGTATTGTGGTCTTCGAAGTTCTTTTTCCTCCTGACCCCGAAGACCCTCTGGGGTCCTTCTGAGTCGAAGAGGTCTTTGAAGTCCTCTCTCCTCTAGATGTTGAAGGCCATTTGGAGTTCTTCGGAGCCGAAGAGGGTCTAGAATCTAGACTTCTAGATCCTCTAGTGTCTAGACTTTAGAATTTTAGAGTATTGCGGTTTTTGAAGTCCTCTTTCCTTTAGACCTTGAAGGCCTTTTGGAGCTCTTCGGAGCCGAAGAGGGTCTAGAATTTAGACTTCTAGATCCTCTAGTGTCTAGACTCTAGAATTTTAGAGTATTGTGGCCTTCGAAATCCTTTCTCTTCCTGATCTTGGACGTCTTCTGGAGTCCTTCGTAGTCGAAGAGGGTCAAGAGCCGAGGTTCTCAACCAACTTTCACATATACCTCGTACTTATGAAGTTCTATTCTTCAACCTCCAGGAGATGGGATCAACACTAGATTTAATCGTTTTGCATTCAATTATTGCTAGTGGCATTCGATTGGTGGCCCCATTAGTGAGCCCCCGTAGCACACTAGGGTTCCGTGGACCACTAGTTAAGAACCAATGGTCTAGTGTAGCGTTTCTCAACCAGGGTTCCCCCGGAACCCTAAGGTTCCGCAAAAGGTCCCTAAAGGTTCCGCGAGAACAAGTGAGCTAAGCTAATGCACTTTTGATTTTTATCTAATTTCATATACGTAATATAATTAAACACGCACGACATATTCTTGGTTTTTGTATTAATGTAATATAGACATCATCCTATGTAACCTATTATTACGGTGAAAATAAAATGAGAAAGATGTGGTATATGCGTTGTTGTTTTTTTCTTTGCGAAGGGGTTCCTTGAGACATGCTGGTATACACTCTAGAGCAGGGGTTCTTAACCTTTTTTCTCCAATTCCCCACTTTTTAGTGAGCCAACTCTCCATTTCCCACCACAGCATCGGTGACAAGAAGACACCAGAAACAAACAAAAAGAAACAAAAACACATCGATAAAAAAAAACAAAAAAAAAACTGGTTCTTCTGTCCGACCGGTCATTCCTCACTTGGCAACTCCGCCATTCCCCACGAAGGCGAAGAAGAAGAAGGCGACGAAGAAAAAGAAGGCGAAGAAGAAGAAAGCGAAGAAGGCAAAGAAGAAGAAGAAGAAGAAGAAGAAGAAAGCGAAGAAGAAGAAGGCGAAGAAGAAGAAGGCGAAGAAGAAGAAGGCGAAGAAGAAGAAAGAAGAAGAAGGCGAAGAAGAAGGCGAAGAAGAAGGCGAAGAAGAAGGCGAAGATGAAGAAGGCGAAGAAGAAGAAGGCGAAGAAGAAGAAGAAGAAGAAAGCGAAGAAGATGAAGGCGACGAAAAAGAAGAAAAAGAAAGCGAAGAAGGCAAAGAAGAAGAAGAAGAAGAAGAAGAAGAAAGCGAAGAAGGCGAAGAAGAAATAAAAAGAAATCTTTGTTCTTGGTTTTTCATTATTCTTCCTCTGTTGCAGAGCTTCTGGTGTGACACTTGGGGAGCAACGGCCTCTTGTTTCCACCTTTCTCCCGAAACTTGGACGCAGGGCGCACTAGTCCCTCGCAGGGCGCCTCCCCGTCCCTCCGTGGGGCGTCACAAAAGTTGTAAGAGTCGAGAGGAAATTTCGGCAACTTGTGTCAGGAGAGAGATAGAGGGACCTGAATGTTGGGGAGACGGAGAATGGAGATGACAAGGAAGAGGAAGAGGGAAAGGAGGGGGAGGAAAGAGAGGAGGAAGAAAAAGAGGAGTAGATAGATGAATGTGAGGAGATGGGTAATGGCGATGACGGCAAGGAAGAGGAGGAAGAGGGAAAGGAGAGGGACGAAAGAGAGGAAGAAAAAGAGGAGTAGATAGAGGGGGAGGGGTTGTGAGGAGACGGAGAATGGGGACGACGACAAGGAAGAGGAGGAAGAGGGAGAAGAGGGAGACGAAAGAGAGGAGGAAGAAAAAGAGTAGACAGAAGGAGCTGAATATGGGGAGACGGAGAATGGCGAGGACGACAAGGAAGAGGAGGAAGAGGGAGAGGAGGGAGACGAAAGAGAGGAGGAAGAAAAAGAGTAGTAGGTGTAGATAGGATTGCCTGACTCCTTCAGAACATGGTTCTCCTGGTGTGTCTAAAGCCTGACGATTCTAATCAGTTCAAAGGAACCCCAGATCTATAAATACCCCTTTTCTAAGCAATTGTTCAATATTCTATCAGTATTTGTGACCAATCCAAACATAACCTAACTTGACCTCCCCTAATACCTGTTCATCTAGTTAGTATTCGTACAATTTGTCTTGTCATTTAGCAACGTGTATTTTATTTAATTTGATTTTATCACTAATCAATTAGCTAAAAAACTTATCTTTATTTATCTATTCATTTCGTTATCTATTTACTTATTTAATCTTATCTTTTATCTCTTTTACCCGGATAGAGGAGGTCGATATTCCTTTGATGAAGCCATACTTTAAAGTCTTTTCTCTTGTTATCAAGAGAAGATTTTGATATGGAAAGGGAGAGACCTCGAATGAATATCTGAATAGGTGTAGAGCTCACCTCTTCAATTTGTCGTTCTCTAGAGTATAGATTCTCTTTTGATACCAGAAGGTTCTATGGAGAAGAGGGAATGTTTCAACAAACCCTTTTCTTATCACGAAGTACCTTATATATATTATTCTTACTGGCGCCAGGCAATTATACATACATATACCAAAGGCTTTTTTCCCCCTTACAAGAGAGGTAGCCAAAAAACAAAGGTATAAAAACCTTTCCCACCCATTCCATCCCTAACATACTCCACTCCCATCCACTCCCTTCCCTCCCTCTTATCTTGGCTCCTTGACTGTACAAGTCCTTTTGAACCATCACATGTAGCATGGTTGCTAGCGTCTTGGCCTCGTGATTATGGACGCACGGGTCGGGGTTCGAATCCCACGGCAGAGCTTCTAAAAATGTTCAATCTGTCTTTAACATACACAAAGTGAAAGTACATACATTACTAGAGGGATCTATCATCAATGATGTACGTTCAGGCGAATTACGTTATTACAGTTTTGTAAACACAATGAGAAGAGGATGTAATCAAGGAAACCTCGTTAATCTGTTTCTGTCAAGAGCAGATGATTTTGTGTATTTAACTGCAAAAAACACGGTACTATCAACTAATTCCAGCATGCATTATACATGCATACATACATATCTTTATTCAACCACAAACAACTTTTAATTCCATGCCATCGCAATCGAGACTGAAGAATCGCTCAATGGAGACATTTTGTTGGAAATTGAAACGTGGACGAGCCGAGGATTCGAACCCAGCTAACCCGTAACAAAGTTACAGTGACTTAAACTAATGCGCTATCAAGATACGTACGCACACACATACACACACATACACACGCACACACACACACACACACCTCGTAGCGTTGTAGTTAGAGTACTCGCCTGCCACTACGGCGGTCCGGGTTCGACTCCCTGCCCAGGCCTGAAATTATTTCAGTATCGCTGCGCTGCGGGGTGTTACTCCAACCCTCGTGGGCGGGGAGTTGGGTGTGTGTGTGTGTGTGTGCGTGTTAGGTCACAGTATTACCCATAGATCGGTCATACGAGCTCTGAGCTCTCATCCGGGAGGTTAATAACTGTCGATCACGAGTCCAACACGTGATCCAAGACCATGGTGAATCACATACACACACACACACACACACACACACACACACACACACACACACACACACACACACACACACATATATATATATATATACACATATGTGTGTATGTACTCTTTCATCCCCGCTGTACTGATATACCGCACGCACCTCCAAAACTCTTTTCACCCCATCCGACCATCTTATCCCAAAATTTCATTTCAGGTCCACACCATTTCTGTTTTCACACAAACTCTTCTCCAGTCGTCCCAACACCCGTTCCCAGCCTCATCTCCACATTTCTCATTCCATTCCTCCTTGAATTGCATATATTCCTCAAACACCGCATCCTGAATACATCCAGTCTATTTCTTCAGTCTTTCGTAGGCTCGCATCCTCAGGTCGCATAGTCGGAAGCGTCCGGGTGTCGTATTTTTCTAGTCACGGGTTCGAGTCCCTCGCTTCTCTCCGATTTCCAGCTGGGGCTGTTACCTGATTTAACAGATCAAGCGTTTGGGGCAATGGTGGCGGCTTCGGCCGCAGCAACGCGTCTCCTGGCGTAGACTTCTCAGTTTCTTTTTTCGTTCAAAATCTCTGCTTTACACAATGACGCGAACACACTCATAACTTTATTTTTACTTCTATTCCTACATACCATTTATTCATCACATTTTTCATTCCATCCAGACATCTAATCTCTTCCTTTACCCAGAGCTGGGCGCGTTCTTTGGTGCGTTCCTCGATGCGTTCCGCTTAAGTTTGGCCGCGGTTAGCGCTCCCAAACTATTAAAGCTTTAGACAGGTTCATTGTGAAATAAAAGTCCAGTAGGCCACATACTATACCAAAGAAAAATTTCGTAAGCCACATCCAAAAGGGAGCGCTAATCGCGGCTAAACTAATACGGAACGCACCGAGGAACGCGCCCAGCTCTGCCTTTACCCTACAGTTCATTTACCTCCATATTCATTCCTTCATTGGCATCGGGGAAGTGAGACCATTTGGTCATGGTTGACGTTCACAAATCAAGCTGATAACAGTCACTGGAAGTCGCATTGAGCAATCGCTTGTTTAAAGATATTCAGTACCATAGACGTCGAAATAGCTCTTCAAGTTATTGTCTTACATCCGTACAGCAAGACAGAAAAAACAGGTGATTTGAAGATACGGTGGTATTCTTAAAAAAAAAAAAAAAAAAAAAAAAAAAAAAAAAAAAAAAAAAAAAAAAAAAAAAAAAAAAAAAAAAAAAACGTTCCTTATATAAATCCTTGGAAGGGAAAGATTATAAGGAAAGAATTTTCTTAATATCACCGTACGATTCTTACGGTGGTATTCTTAAGAAAATTCTATCCTTATATGAATATTTCCCTTCCAAGATTTATATAAGGAAGGAATTTTTTTTAAGAATACCATCGTTAAAAGAAGAAAGGAAAGAAAAAAAAAGATAAGAAGAAAAGGAAGAAATAATAAAAAAGAGAAGGAAAGAAAAAAAGATAAGAAGAAAAGGAAAAAAAACAACAACAAAAAAACACGATAATTTACGAAAAATTCGTCCCAGACAAAGCTCCAAGTAACCTGACCGACATTTTATTTGTGCGAATTTGATTATTCAGAGGACCGAAAGACGAGACAAGAGGAAAGTTTTCCTCCTTCGCAAATATTTGATCAAATGTATTCATGAATCTAAAGCCGCCAGCCATGTTTGGCAAATTCGGTTTGACAATACTTTGCTGAATTACATCTTGCAAAGGATAGTTTTCCTCTGAAAAGCTCGTTCTCGTTGACTTGCATGCTATTCAAATGGTGCAGAATACAGAAACCACAACAAGACTCGTCTGGGAGTGACTATCAAAGAGACTCTAAGGTCCTTTTCACACTAGGCAACTAGTGACGGTCACTAGTGACGGTCACTAGTTACGGTCACTAGTGACGGTCACTAGTGACGGTCACTAGTGACGGTCACTAGTGACGGTCACTAGTGACGGTCACTAGTGACGGTCACTAGTTGCCTACCATTATCTTAAATTGAGCCTTTCACACTACGTCACTGCGGTTGCCCGGTTGCGCAACAGGCTATGGCTGTTGCCCGCTCCGGTAACAAGTGACCGTCACTGGCAGTTGCCGTCACCGACCGTCTCTTTTTCTTGACCAGCAAAGCCAACAGAAGAAGCACCTCCTCCATTGATGCCATTCTTTCGACTAATGAGATGATGAGAAAGGATTCCACAACTCGGTGACAGTCACTGGTTGCTTGCAGTTGCCCGAGACTTTCACACTAGGCAACTAGTGACCGCCACTAGTGACGGTCACTAGTTGCCTAGTGTGAAAGGGGCCTGTGTGTTTGTGTACAGGAAGTAACGAAAACTACGAGGACAGTTTTAGTATTTAGTATTTCGTCTATAATAACCAGAGCTTCTATCCTTTTGTTTATCGTAATTCAACAGCAACTAGGACAATACGTCACCAGAAAAAAAAACCTTAGTAACGACCAATAGGACAAAATCTCCAATATACAGAGATGACACTGGGTGAGCTCTCCGAAGCTCCTCACAGTGCCCCGTGTACACACACACACACACACACACACACACACACACACACACACACACACAAACACAAAAAAGACAGCTATAGAAGAGATTTGAAAAAGAACAGCTTTCCTCACAGAGTAATAGACAGTTGGAACAAGTTAGATGAGAAAGTGCTGTGTGCAAAAACAATACATGAATTTAAAAATAGTTTAGATAAAATGAGATATGAAGACGGGACACCACGAGCATAGCTCCCCTTCCCGTAAAATACAACTAGGTAAATACAACTAGGTACAACTAGGTAAATACACACACACACACACACACACACATATATATATATATATATATATATATATATATATATATATATATATATATATATATATATATATGTTTGCCTTGCTTTCTCTTTAACACATTATTTCTCTGAAGAAGCCCATTTGTGCGAAACTAGTCAGAAATAAAATTGGATTCTGATTTATCTTCCTCACCCACCTTCACCAACCTGTCACAACGCCTCAACCTTTGTTTATCATTATTATATATTTTTTCCGCATCCGACCTAGTTATGGACCAAAAGGTCTCCTGTCGGCATGCTCCAGCTTTGTAATCCTTTGTAACAGTGTCGTGTTGAAGAGGTGGAGGCATCCAGAAGGCTAAAAAGAGATTTAAGGAAAATAAATAGCAGAACGAAGGAATACCAGAAGGTAAAGGTAATCAACATTCTTCTTTGAGTACATAGAGACAGATCTCCAACCATAAAAAGATCCTGTGTGACTCTGCTCCGTAGGGGTGTCGCTTAAATCCCAAGAGTAAAGACGGCTTAAGACTTATGTTGCCACAGTCCCACACGGTGAGACAAAGACGAAGATAAAAACAAGAAACAAAGACAAAAGTAAAGACAGAAAAACGAACAGCATGAACGAAGACATGAGCACATAGACAAGGACAAGGAAATTATGAACAAAGACAAAGAGGAGGGGGAAGGGTGAGAAGGTTGCAATTCACCCTGATGCAAGGGCTCTTGACCCGCCTTTCGTCACGTTTCCCACACTTATGTAATGCTGTTTTTCAGTTTCCTGGAGAAATGCGTGTGTGTGTGTTTATATACACATGTATGCATAAATATATATATATATATATGTACATACATACACATACATGACCGATATATATGTATACATTGTAAATATATGCACAGTATATATGCCTTTATTGCATATACTGTATGTACGTACTGTATGCACACACACACACACACACACACACACACACACACACACACACACATATATATATATATATATTTATATATTTATCAACCACAATGCACTTTAATTCTAAGCCATCAGGCGCATGCAGAAATTGAAATGTAGTACGCCCGAGGACTCGAACCTCATGTAGCGAGAACATTACCAGTGCCGAGTGACTAGACCACGGGTAATGTTGTTCTCGCCGCATGAGGTTCGAGTCCTCGGGCGTACTACATTTCAATTTCTGCATGCGCCTGATGGCTTAAAATTAAAGTGCATTGTGGTTGATAAAAATGTATCTCTAATCACTGGGACCCCTTCATTGTTGTACAAATATATATATACACATATATATGTATATATATATATATATATACACGCACACCGCTCCAGGCAGTAGGGGCAACATGAGCTCTGCGGGCCTGAGAGGATTGCCCCATTCATTCTGACACAACGACCGGCCCATTTAGTTTGACTCGCACCACCGGATTGACGGCCTTCTCCCGGAGGCCTCTCGCTCGCCCGGGGGCCCATTTGCATGCAGACCTCCTTGGCTTCATGTCTCCTTCGCCCTTCCCAGAGCTGCCCGGGACCTGGAGCCGCGCGCCGGGCGTGTAATACGCAACTTCGTCAGATTCGAAGTCTCGCCACCCCTTCCCCTCCTTTCCACAGACTGAGGCGTTGGTGGGGTTGAGGTGGAGGAGGGGGGGGGAAGGAGGAAGGGGGGGGAAGGAGGAAGGGGAGGGAAGGGAAGGAGGAAGGGGAGGGAAGGAGGAGGGGGAGGGAAGGAGGAGGGGGAGGGAAGGAGGAAGGGGAGGGAAGGAGGAAGGGGAGGGAAGGAGGAAGGGGAGGGAAGGAGGAAGGGGAGGGAAGGAGGGAGGGGAGGGAAGGAGGGAGGGGAGGGAAGGAGGGAGGGGAGGGAAGGAGGAAGGGGAGGGAAGGAGGGGGAGGGAAGGAGGTAGGGGAGGGAAGGAGGGAGGGGAGGGAAGGAGGAAGTGGAGGGAAGGAGGAAGGGTAGGGAAGGAGGGAGGAAAGGTGATGGTTCTGTGGCCTACTTTTTGGATGTAGCCTACGAATTTTTTCTCTTGTATAGTATGTGGCCTACCTAACGCACCGAGGTTAGGTTAGGTTAGGTTAGGTTAGGTTAGGTTAGGGTTAGGTTAGGGTTAGGTAAGGTTAGGTTAGGTCAGGTTAGGGTCAGGTTAGGGTTAGGGTTAGGTTAGGGTTAGGTTAGGGTTAGGGTTAGGTTAGGTTGGGCTAGGGTTAGATTAGGTTTAAATGAAAACCTTTTTAAAGTATTGTTGTTTGTTTTAAAAATTTCCTGAGGTAGGACCGTAGGACACATTCAAATAGGGTAGGCCACAAACTAAACCGGTTTCAAATGAAAAAAAAAAAAATATTGTTGTTTGTTTAAAAAAAATTCTGATGAAGGACACCTTCAAATAGGGTAGGCCACATGCTAAACCAGTTTCAAATGAATTCTTTTTTTTAAAGTATTGTTGTTTGTTTAAAATTTTTCCTGAGGTAGGACACATTCAAATAGGGTAGGCCACATGCTAAACCAATTTAAAAAAGGTAGGCCACAAACTAAACCGGTTAGGGAAGGAGGGATGCAGAGAGGTCGGAGGAGGGGTGTGGAGGGGTACAGGGGGAAGGGAGAGTAGGATGGCAGGTAAAAGGTGGGAGGGGGGGTCATGTAATTCTCACAAGCTCCTCGTCTTACGCCTTGAGATTTGCTTATTTGCATACATCCGTTTAGATAGTGTATGTCATGTCTTCCTGGTGTTCTCGGCCTCTTGAAGGGTTCTGAACGGCTGTCATGCACTCGTGTCTATGACGCTCGTTATCTCGTTACTTTCGTGTGTGTGTGTGTGTGTGTGTGTGTGTGTGTGTGTGTGTGTCTGTGTGTCTGTCTGTCTGTCTGTCTGTCTGTCTGTGTCTGTCTGTCTGTCTGTCTGTCTGTCTGTCTGTCTGTCTCTCTCTCTCTCTCTCTCTCTCTCTCTCTCTCTCTCTCTCTCTCTCACCGTTCTGTCTTGCCCGCTCAGCTGGTACCCGTTCTTGCCGGGTCGAGTTTAGGTTTTGCCTCGTAATTAAGAAAGCCTGGGTTCGACCCCCTCCCCCCCACGGTCACTTATGACTACCACTTACCCTTGCTATCCAGACACAGAGGGCAAAGGATGTGGCTTCGGCAGTAGCTCAGCGCCTCCTGGCGTGAGATTCCAACAACCGAGACTTCTTTAAATACTTAGTAATCTTGTTGATTGTGATATCTTTTGTTCACTCGCTCCCCAATGTGACCTGCTTTCTATGTGACCTGCTTTCTATGTAACCTTCCTCCTACGTGACCTGTCTTTCACGTGACCTGCTTACTACGTGACAAGGCTCCTACGTGACCTGTTTCCCACGTGACCTACTTCCGAGGTCACCTTTTTACATGACCTATCTCCTGCGTGACCTCTCTTTCACGTGACCTGCCTCCCATGCAACCTCCCTTTCATGTGACCTGCTTTCTATGTGACTTGCCTTCTACGTGACCTCCCTCCTACGTGACCTGTCTTTCACGTGACCTGCTTACTACGTGACAAGGTTCCTACGTGACCTGTTTCCCACGTGACCTACTTCCGAGGTCACCTTTTTACATGACCTATCTCCTGCGTGACCTCTCTTTCACGTGACCTGCCTCTTACATGACCTGCCTCCAACGCAACCTCCCTTTCATGTGACTTGCCTTCTACGTGACCTGTATTTCATATGACCTGCTTACTACGTGAACTATTTCCCACGTGACCTATTTCCAAAGTCACCTTTTTACATGACCTATCTCCTGCGTGACCTCTCTTTCACGTGACCTGCCTCTTACGTGACCTGCCACCAACGCAACCTCCCTTTCATGTGACCTGCCTTCTGGCAACCCGTCTTCTTCAGGGATCTCTTGCAAGGAGGAGAAGGAAATGGTTTCTTGTTTGAATTAATCATCTCTTCACTTCGTTCTTGTACAGTTGATGCCTCTTCTGTATATCATTAAGGTCTCCCCTCTCCATCCTCCTCTTTGCTTTCACTTACATTCCCCTTGGTCCTGATTGGATGGAGGAATGCAAACGGGTACAGCTGGTAAAACAAGTTCTTCGAAACTTTGTTGACGTGTATTAGTGATAAAAGGGATTTTATACGTATGTGTTTTTTTTTTAATAGAGGCTTGAATTCGATCTGTGGTAGGTATTTCTCTTGCCTGAAATTTGTGGTTCCTGTCATTCTGAGGTTTCGTGTGTGTGTGTGTGTGTGTGTGTGTGTGTGTGTGTGTGTGTGTGTGTGTGTGTGTGTGTGTGTGTGTGTGTGTGTGTGTGTGTGTGTGTGTGTGTGTGTGTGTGTGTGTGTGTGTGTGTATTAATCTAGTTGTATTATACGGGAAGGGAGCTGTGCTCGTAGTGACCCGTCTTTGTATCTTTCAGCATCAATTTTGTTCTTAAATTCTTGTGTGTGTGTGTGTGTGTGTGTGTGTGTGTGTGTGTGTGTGTGTGTGTGTGTGTGTGTGTGTGTGTGTGTGTGTGTGTGTGTGTGTGAAATGTGAGGCCAATTATTACGCTAGTTTTAGAGGAAGAATTGCCCTTTTAGTGAGACGGCAGCGTGTTTCCTGGCTGTCGGAGATATGTAGTGTTTGAGAATTTTTAATAAAATACTCACATCCCATTTTGTGCCCAATAAGTTCATTTTCGAGTTCTTGATGTATTTCTGGCATCTTGTAGTTATGATATTGTGTATGTATCGTTAGATCATCTGAATATACAAGTATTTCTATTTTACTCTGAGTTTGGAGTTAGGTCATGTAGCGATGGTACTCTTCCTTGTGACATCGTTATGCAACCTCTTGGACTTCGATACGTGTCACGAAAAACACCATGGTACGACGTTTCACTTCTTGTTGGTTCTGAGAGAAGGAGAGCGTGGGAAAATCCAGGAACCGTCCGGTTGAGAATTTCTAGCAAAATTGTGATCTGTGAGCTCAGTTCATTTTCCTGTAAGAGTGGATCTTGACTTTCTTCTCTCTCTCTATCTATCTATATCCCTCTTTCTATCTCCTCTCTCTCTCTCTCACTCTATCACTTTCTATTTCTCTCTCTCTCTTTCTCTTTCTTTCTCTCCCTTTCCCTTCCTACCTCCCTTTCTCTCTCATTTTCTCTCTCTCTATCTACCTATCTCCCTCTTTCTATCTCTCTCCTCTCTCTCTCTCTCTCTCTCTCTCTCTCTCTCTCTCTCTCTCTCTCTCTCTCTCTCTCTCTCTCTCTCTCTCTCTCTCTCTGTGACAAAAGAGGAAGAATAAACGAGGAAATGAAATTGCTCGAAATATTTTTGGTATGGTGCCAACAATCACGACAAAATTAGAAGGACGGTGCCACATTCTGGCATCTTTCGATCTTCTTCGTTTCTTGCTTCACTTCGCCACCTCATCCTCGTCCTTCTTCGTGACCCTTTCCTACCCTGTCTTTGCCCTCCTCGTCTTGTATATCAATGTAAACGGCCTCGCCACCCCCTTTTCCTTCTCCTCTCCCTCACTCCCATTCTCCCTGAATGTCTCCTTTCTCTTGCAGCTACGAAAGGATGTGGCACTTGGGAGTGCCAAGAAGGAAAATAGTGTCTTGGCACCAAGGAACCAAGGAGTCGCTGGGGTCGGGACACTCATCCTTTCCTCTGCCTTGTATGACATAACAAAAGGGGCGCATACTCAAAATCTGTCGCCAATCCTGACGAAAAAAAACAAAAAAAAAAAACTTTCTATTACGAGATGACAGAATTTGACAAAACTTCACTGGCTACATCTAAGAAAATTACTGGTGGATCTTATAGACAAGCCAGTATACTAGGTCACGTTAACTAGAAAATTAGGTAAAATTCTACTTTATAGTGACAGAAAGCGTTCGCCAGGGCTGGCAAACTATTGAAAACTACGGCCGGAATATCCATGACGAAGGAATATCTTCAACAGTGGGAACCAAATGTCTCGTGAATAAGAATAAAATCACCTAACGGCAGCAATTGTAAAAACAAAAGAACCTTCAGGTACGAAAGGAATTAATGATTACCAAGGAGGACATCTTACTTTATTCCAACGTTCCTTAACCCTTTCCAACCTCGGCACCCCCCGTAAAGTCAGGTTGAGGCAGTCCAAGACATTTACTTGCTTCTCTCAACCTACATTCTACCTCCACCTCCTCTCCTCCCTCTCCCACCTGATGACGGAGAACCTACAGCTTTTACAAGGGACATAGTTTTCTAGTACTCCCTAGAATTGACCTCAGCAAGCCCAGGGGTATATCAACATCCTAGATTACGAAACACTGATCTAATTTTTTCACTTAGTTGCTTCATAGGCTGAAGCAAATTGTATGGTATTGGAATAAAGTCTTCAAGAAACATAACCCTGGCCTGTGTGAACTTATGGCATCTGAAATGATTACAAAGGATTATAAAGGAGGAACATGCCGACAGGAGACCTTTTGGTCCATAACTAGGTCGGATGCGAAAAAAATTATAATGATAAATCAATAAACAAATAGATAAAAATTATGATAATATAGATGATAGTAAATAAAATGAATAAATGCATAGGCGTAATTAAATAATAAACAGGTAGATAGTAAATAATAATAAAATGACATATAAATAATAATAAATGAAAATCAAGCAAATAATAATAAACAGACAAATAATAACAAACAAGCAAACAAATAATATAACAATTATCCTTTTTGGTTTAGCTAACGGCAAAGTTTTCTGTTCAGTAGGCAGGAACTCCGGGCCTTAGTGGGTTAAGATCTGTATTCATAAAACCTTTAAGACAAATCAGCCACAAGGAAAAAATGAGTGAAGAAATATTAGTAAAAGAGGTGTGGAAGGCAGAGGTGGAGGGAGTGAACATGAGGGGGCGATCAAGGATGAGATGGATGGAAGGGGTAAAAGGGGTATTGGGAAAGAAGGTGAATGTCTGTTGAGGAAGGAGGGGAGAAGACAGAATGGATGATGTTGTGATGCATGGGAGTGGGTGGGGGATGGGGGGTGAGGGAGTATGTGTGAATGACATTTTGTCGCAGCCCGAAGGGATTTTTCTTCGTTTTCTCTTTTTCTGCATGTGGGGACGGAGAGGAGGGGGGTCGCCGATTAAATAAAGCGGCCTTGCTGTGAATGTACTGCCTTGTTGCATTGCTTCTGACTGAGGGGAGTGGGCGAGATGCAGGGATGACCCGTCATCCAGGAGGAGCCAAGAATAGGGGGAGGGAGGGGTAGTGATTGGGAGTGGAGTATGTGGGGATGAAATGGGTAGGAGTGGAATTATGCTTTTTGACTTTGGCTACCTCCCTTGTATGGGGGAAAAAGTCGCTGGTGTATGTACTGTATGTATTATTATTATCATCATCGTCATCATCATCATCCAGGAGGTGTCTAGATAAGAGGGAGGGAAGAGGGTGGAGGGTAGTGGAGTATGTTCGGGATGGAATGGGAGGAATTGGTTTTTATGCCTTTGTCTTTTGGCTACCTCCCTTAGAAGGGGGAAAAAAGCCTTTGGTATATGTATGTATTTTCTATTATTATCATTATTATTAATTATTATTATCAATATTATTATTATTATTATCAATAATTTTTTATTAATTATTATTAATTATCATTATTATCATTATTATTTAATTTTTATGTATCCGGTTATTCAGTCTTCGCTTTAGTGTTTGGTCTTCTCTCTCCATATTTTGCTTCGTTCTGGATTTATTTTCCGCTGCCATGACCTTCTCCGGCGCAGTATTGTCCCCAAGGAAAGAAGCGCTGGTTAAATCCGACAAAAATGGTTTAATTCTAGATTATAGTCTAGCCCTCCGGAGAGGCAAAAGCCATTAGGCGCTTAGTAAAAAAAAAAAAAAAAAAAAAAAAAAAAAAAAAAAAAAAAAAAAAAAAAAAAAAAAAAAAAAAAAAAAAAAAAAAAAAAAAAAAAAAAAAAAAAAAAAAAAAAAAAAAAAAATCTCGTTACCATACATAGTGAGAGGTTTATATTATTTTTCTTGATTAATTTTTTTTTTTCATAATACTTTTCATTATACTATCCAGGCTTCGATCCATGCCTAGTACACAATGGTGACAGGAAATGCAGAGAGTAAGGATGGGTGAGGAGGAGTAAGAGGAGGAGTATGAGGAGGAGGAGGATGAAGAGGATATGGAGGAATGTACGCGTACATCCTTCTACCTTCTACTCTAATGGCTGTCTACCTCCAGGATGGCGGTTCTATGCTATCCTAATGACTTTATGCGACCACGTAACTTTATCCCTCACCGCCATATTTAGTCAGAGAACCCGACGTCTAATTTCTTATTTCCGTTACTTGCGAAGAGTGAAGGAGAGAGTCTGAAGAGAAAAAGGAAGAATATATATATATATACTATATATATATATATATATATATATATATATATATATATATTATATATATATATATATATATATATATATATTATATATATATATCTTATTCAACCACAATTCACTTCAATTCTAGGCCATCAATATCGAGAACCTCGAGGAGGCATACATGCAGAAATTGAATCGTGGTAATACTAAGGACTCGAACCTCCGATAAATGTAAATCTGTTCACTGGGTTGTTCAGTGTTGTCCATTGTTACATATAGATTTAAAGACAATATAATTATCGTCAATATGCATTGGTCACGTGAGAGACCCTTGTCACTTTCACTTCGGAAACTTTTTTTTCTCTCTTTCTCTTTGCCAGCCGGCCTTCCATATCGTTGATTTCGTTTCAACCCTCTTTCCCGGCCGGCCGGCTCTTCTTTGAGGTCCTTCGTCGTCTCTTGTTTTATTTACCGGTCGGCCTTCCATTTCGTTGTTCATTCTGTTCCCTTCTCGTTCCCGGTCGGCCGGCTCTTCTTCGAGGTCCTTTGCTTCTCGTTGTCCTTGTCGACCGGTCGGCCTTCTATTTCGTTGTTCATTCTGTTCCCTTCTCGTTCCCGGTCGGCCGGTCCTTCTTCGAGGTCCTTTGCCTCTCGTTGTCCTTGTCGACCGGTCGGCCTTCCATTTCGTTATTTATCCTGTCTCCTCCTAGTTCCCGGTCGGCCGGTTCTTCTTCGAGGTCCTTTGCTTCTTGTTATCCTTGTCGACCGGTCGGCCTTCTATTTCGTTGTTTATTCTGTCTCCTCCTGGTTCCCGGTCGGCCGGCTCCTCTTCGAGGTCCATTGCCTCTCGTTGTCCTTGTCGGCCGGTCGGCCTTCTAAGTCGTTGTTTATTCTGTTCCCTCCTCGTTCCCGGTCGGCCGGCTCTTCTTCGAGGTCCTTTGACTTCTCTTTGTCCTTGTCGGCCGGTCGGCCTTCCATGTCGTTCTGGTCATCGTCGTCGTCGTCCTGGCGTGTGTCGAAAATCCTCCCGAACTCCGAGTGGCCAGGAGCTTTCGGCAGACTCTCCGCCCCACCGAGGAAGAGGACTTTCGAGATTAACCCTAAGAGCGCCTTCCTCGAGAGAGGTTAACTCTTTCAGGTCCAGAGGAACATGTGAGCTTAATAAAACCGGCTGGATGAAATCGCCAGGCGGCAGCCAGAATAATAGGCACAAATCGGCCCATTGCAAAGGAAAGGGTTATTTGATATTATTAGTTTTTTTTTCTTCATTGAAATTGCAGGGCGGCACACATACATACACACACACACACACACATCTTCATGTGATGTGACGTCTGTGCCAAACACATTTTTGAGGAGAGACGTTTGTCATGTAGTCATCCTCATCGTCTTCATCATCATCATATCCATCATCGACATCATATTCACCAAAGTCATTGTCATGACCATTATCATCATCATCACCATTGTCAATACACACACACGAACACACACACACACACACACACACACACACACACACACACACACACACACACACACACACACACACACACACATATATATATATATATGATGATTATTCATCGTGACAAATTTGAGGAAAGAGAGGAAACGGAAACTCGAGAAGAGCTTTTGAGTTTTATTACCGACGTTTCGACACTTACGTCTTTTTCAAGGTATTACATCAAGTGGATAGATACACAGCTATATATATTCCGCGCGAAAAAGAGGGAGGAGTCCATAATTCGCGCTGAATAGATATAGCTGGGTATCTATCCACTTGATTTAATACCTTGAAAAAGACGTATGTGTCGAAACGTCGGTAATAAAACTCAAAATCTCTTCTCGAGTTTCCGTTTCCTCTCTTTCCTCAAATATATATATATATATATATATATATATATATATAATATATATATATATATATATATATATATATATACAATGTATATATATATCAACCTGAGTGAGTTGACAGTTTTCTAATAAAATTCTATCAACTTTGTGCAATACTGCTGTATTATTTTATGTACTTATGATCTGAGCAAGCCGATAATTATATATATATATATATATATATATATATATATATATATATATATATTATATATATATTATATATATATATATATATATATATATATATATATATATATATTCAACAAACGAACTCCTCAAGCTAAGCCAAGAGTATTAAAAATATATACATACATATATACATACACACAGACATATACCAAAGGCTTTTTCCCCCTTACAAGGGAAGTAGGCCAAAAAAAGCAAAGGCATAGAAACCACTCCCTCCCATTCCATCCCCTACATACTCCACTCCCCTCTACCCTCTTTCCTCCTTCTTATCTTGGCACATGGAATAATAATAACGTGTACTGCAGTATACAATATCACGAGCAACGAACTACATTGTAACTAAGTGGTCATACCTGTCAACATTGGGGGAAGCATTCTGTTGATACAACGGCTTGTCGACCTGTGGAAGAATTAGAAAAATTAACTTTCAGAAGTGCATCTTTAGTAAATGGGATTTTTGCCATAGTGAGTCGCCTGCCGGCGTAAGGGTCTTACTTTTTGGTATTATATGATCTGATTTTGCTTACGGGAGGACCGTGGGTTGGAGGGGTCATTTTGAATCATAAACTTCTTCACTAGGGGGTCCGCCTGTCGGCTGAGGAGATTTTTTTTTTTTTCTTCTTTTTTTTTTTTACATTGGGGATGATGGTACTCAGTAGACATTTTGGAACAAGTTTTTCATTTCTACTTTATGATTTTACACAATTCTGCTTGTTTTAGACACATGAAACAATGTACATCACGTGCGTCTCTACTTAATTCTTGTATCTGACTGTACGGTGGAAACACTGAAGACAAGAGGTTGTTAATAGGTTTATTACACATAAACTCTCTCCTTCCACTTCATCAACTCTTCCTCCTCCTCCTGATACAGCGTTTCCCTAACCTGGGGTGCTATCATCCCCTGTGGGTGCTGAAATCAATTATAGGGGGTGCTGGGAAATGATTCACACAAATATCACATTGATATATGTACCATTGATTACCCAGTTGTGCATATTTGACCTTTTCCGTGCTTTTTCATTTTTCTATTGTGTTCTTATTTCTTCTACAAACAATATTGTCAATTTGTTTCAGTTCTAAGAATCAAGAAAATAAATCTTTAAGCAGTACACTTTTCTTTTATCCTTCTAATAACAAGACACGGGTGCTGGACTGCTTAGACGTGACAACAGGGGGTGCTATGGTCGGAAAAGTGTGGGAAACGCTGGTCTGATAGGTGAAGCAGAGACAACTCCAAGTTAACACACCTCGACTTTCTTTCCCGGGTCCATACAATAAGTATAGGCCCAATGTATACGTCAACAATAACCGTACCTCTAGACGTAGTACGTCATTACCCGGGTTGATAAAGAACACTGTTTCCCAGCCCTGGGGACGCGACCCCAAGTTGGGTCGCCAAGCGTTTTTCCTGGGGTCGCTAAGACATCTTGTACGCTAAATTTTCAAATTCATATTGCTATACTAGAATTCAGTGATGTTAATTTTGTCTTTTATAACCTTACGATAGATTAGTGGAGTCGCGGTTTTATCATGATGATTATATTGGGGTCGCCTGAAAAAATGAACATAAGAACATAAGACTGGAGAGTGCAAGAGACTATAAGGCCTACACTAAGCAGCTCCATATCCATCACCACCTGTCATCCCCATCCATAAAGTTGTCTAACCGTTTCTTAAAACAACTGATAGTTTCAGCGCTCACTACATGGTTACTAAGTCTATTCCATTCGTTGACCACCCTATTAGTAAACCAATTCTTGCCTATTTCCTTCTTAAATCTAAATTTGTCCAGTTTAAACCCATTACTGCGAGTCCTGCCCTGTTGTTTTAATATGATGACCTTGGGGAACACTGATATAGAGCGATTGGGCGTAAACGTAGTCTGTCGAGGCTTGGGGGAAGTTGTTGGCGTTCTTTTGGTTAAGCGTTGGATTCCTTCTAGTTCGAACGAGAGTCTTGATTACATCATCGCAGTCTCAGAGTGGAAGCGAAGGCTGTGTCTGAGATGATGTACCATTTCCTTCCTCAGATGAGAATGGTAGATGGAGGAAAGGTCTAAGACAGTGAATAGGCTCATCAAGATAAACCTAATCCCCCTTTCGCTGCGCAGGAGGTTATTTTCTGGTGAAAAGGGTTAAATTAAATCTAGATAACTGGGAAAGATCTCCTCACCAGCCATTTTAACTTCGTCACGACCAACCATACACCAGCAGTCACGTGAAGCGAGGATGGATTACTTTAGTTGCATTCGTTAAGTTTACGAGATGTAAGTAGTTATGGTCTTTAACTCAAGACAGTAACTCGTCATATATGACGGTCGAGAAAGCGGGGGAGAGGGGAGGTATCGAGGGAGCTATAAACGTTTCACGGAAAGGGTTAATGAAGTTAGACAAACCAGTTTAGATAATTTTGTTGATAAAATTTGGGGGAAATTACCATGGAGAGAAAACCCTGAAAATAAAAAAGAATTGTATCATAAAAAAAAAAAAAAAAAAAAAAAAATCGAGGACGTTCAAAAAATATCCGACCTTTGCCAAATTAGCATTAAGGTTGTTACATCTATATCGCAACGTCAATAAGAGCGATATTCTTATTACTCAACGCTGAAGGTCTACTTTGGTGGAGGACTTCCTCAGCCTGCTGGAGGTTGTCACTGGCTTGGCAGGTGTGGGCTGAAGTTGGTAGAGCAGAACGTCTTGTGTCGACAAACCTTCCGAGTAAGTTTACTTTGCTATAATCAAATTGTGTGACGCGCTTGCCTACCATCCTCCCACCTTCTCTTCCTCTTCTTCCTCCTCCTCCTCCTCCTCTTCCTCTTCATTCTCCTCCTCCTCCTCCCCTTCCTTCTCCTCCCTGGTCTTTTCTTCTATCTTCTGTACCTTCTTTTCCTCTTCTACCTCCTCCTCTTCCTCTTCATCCTTCTCCTCCTTTCCCTTCTCCCTGGTCTCTTCTCCTACCTTCTGTACCTTTTCTTCCTCTTCTTCCTCCTCCTCTTCCTCTTCTTCCTCCTACCCCTTCTCCCTGGTCTCTTCTCCTACCATCCTCCCACCTTCTCTTCCTCTTCTTCCTCCTCCTCTTCCTCTTCATTCTCCTCCTCCTCCTCCCCTTCCTTCTCCTCCCTGGTCTCTCCTCCTACCTTCTGTACCTTCTCTTCCTCTTCATCCTTCTCCTCCCCCACTCCTTCTCCTACCTTCTGTACCTTCTCTTCCTCTTCTTCCTCTTCATCCTCCTCCTCCCCCACTCCTTCTCCTACCTTCTGTACCTTCTCTTCCTCTTCTTCCTCCTCCTCTTCCTCTTCATTCTTTCCCTCCTCTCCCTTCTCCTCCCTGGTCTCTTCTCCTACCTTCTGTACCTTCGCTTCCTCTTCCTCTTCATCCTTCTCCTCCTCCTTCTCCTACTTTCTGTACCTTCTCTTCCTCTTTATTCCTCTCCTCCTCCCCCTCCTCCTTTTCCCTGGTCTCTTTTCCTACCTTCTGTACCTTTTCCTCCTTTCCTTCCTCTTCCTCCTTCTCCTCCCACTCTCCCTTCTCCCTCCTGGCCTCTTCTTCTACCTTCTGTACCTTCTCTTCCTCTTCTTCCTCCTCTTCTTCCTCCTCCTCTTCCACTTCCTCCTTCTCCTCCTCTTCCTCCTCCTCCTCCTCTTCACTGGTCTCTTCTTCTACCTTCTGTATGTTTTCCTCCTTTCCTCTTTCTCTAGCTTTCTATTTGTTCTTCTACCTTCAGTTACTTCTTCTACTCTCTTTTACCTCTCTGTCTCCTCTCTTCACTTCCTTCTTTCTCTTCCCCTCCTCCCTTTCCTCTTTTTTTCTCTTTCTTTCTCTTGCCTTTGCTCTTGTTACTCTTCAACCTCTTCTTTCTCTCTTTTGTAGACTCTTGGTACGTGACAGACTCACCCACCCCTTGTTTCTTCTTCCTCCTCTTTTTTATATAAATTCCTCTCCTCCTCTTCCTCTTCAGTCACTACCAGGTCCTCTTCTTTGACCTTCGCATCCTCTTCCTCCTCCTCCTTCATCTCTTCCTCCATTTATATTACATCCTTATTTTCCTCCTCCTCTTTTTCCTCCTCTTCTTCGTACCCGTGATTTTTGCCTCTGTCTTCTCTTCTATCTTTTCTTCCTTTTCTTCATCGATCTCGTTTTTCTTTTCTTCTTCTTTCTCTTTTCCCTTTTCTTCCTCGACCTCCTTTTCTATCTCCTCTTCTTCCTTTTCTTCCTTCTCATCCTCCCTCTTCTCGTCCTCTTCTTCCTTCTTTTCCTCACTCTTTTCCTCTTTTTCTTCCTTTTCTTCCTTCTCACCCTCCCTCTTCTCGTCTTCTTCTTCCTTCTCTTCTTCGCTCTTTTCCTCTTCTATCTCCTTTCAATTTCTCTCCTACATGTCTCCCCCCTTTCCTGTCTGCGGGAATAAAGTATAAGACCGTCGGGCCACATGAACGTCTGTTTCCAAAGGTCAACTCCTTGGGGACGCTGGAATTCTTCGAAGTCTTTCTTCTAGCTAAGGACAAGGAGTTTTATTCAGGTAGAAAGAGGTCCCCAGAACGAAGGTGTTACAAAGTATTTTCTCATTATCATCTTCAACCTGATGGTATAATTCATATTTACCTCCGTTTTAGATTCATTTTACGATAAGTTGTAATAGAAAAGTGATGAAGTACGTAGACAAGATACCTTTCAATCTATAAAGAAAAAGAAAAAAAAAATAAAATTTAAAAAAAAAAAATATATATATATATATATATATATATATACATATATATATATATATATATTGTATATCTGTATACCTATATATCAACCACAATTAACTTTAATCCATCAATATCAAGAAGCTCGAGGAGGCATACATGCAGAAATTGAAACGTGGTACAGCCAGAGATTTAAACCTTCGCTAGCACGTGACAAGGGATAGTGACTTAACCGATTGCGCCATCAAGATATATATATATATATATATATATATATATATATGTATATACATATATATATACATATATATATACATACATATATATATATATATATATATACATATATATATACTGTATATACACATATATATATATATACATATATATATACATACATATATATATATACATATATATACATACATATATATACATATATATACATACATATATATATATATATATATATATATATATATATATATAAATTATCTACCACAATTCATTTCAATTCTAAGCCATCAACATCGAGAAGCTCGAGGAGGCATACATGCAGAAATTGAAACGTGGTACAGCCAAGGACTCGAACCTTCGCTAGCACGTGACAAGCGAGAGTGACTTAACCGATTGCGCCATCAAGATATATATATATATATATATATATATATATATATATATATATATATACATATATATACATATATATATATACATATATATATATACAGTACATATATATACATATATATATACATATATATATATATATATATACATATATACATATATATATACATATATATATACATATATACATATATATATACATATATATATATACATATATATATACATACATATATTTATACATACATACATATATATATATATATATACATATATATATACAGTATATACATTATATATACAGTATATACATTATATATACATATATATATATATATATATATATACATATATATATATATACATATATATATATACATATATATACATATATATACAGGTATATATATATATATATATATATATATATATATATATATATAAAAGTAAAATGAAATAGAATCAAATCAGATCAAACCAAATCAAATAAAACAAAATAAAACAAGCAAATAAAATTTCAGTTGTACAAGAACCTCCCATTTTTCAGTGATTAATCACAATCTTTCTGTTTCCCACGAGAGTTTCCCAGCAGTCTCAGAAACCAAATTAAAGGACCTACAATGAATTAAATCACCTTACGTCAGCTTGAACAAAGTCTATAAAGTATGTCATCAGATCTAAGAAGTTATTTGGAATGGCGTTAATTCGTTCTGGAATGAAGAATGCACCTTTAAATTGATTATGTAATGTATAACATGTACAACATGTATAATATAACCTTAGGACATTGGACGCTACAGTACCAATTTTGCACCCCGCTCAGGGTTCTAAAACTCTTCTAATATTGGAACCCGTTACTGTCTCCCTTGAGCAAGAGGTGTGTGTGTGTTTGTGCGTGTGCTCTAAGTTCTCATCCGGAAAGTCAGTGACTGTCGATCACAAGGCCCCACGTGATCCAAGACCATGTTGAATTATATGCGCTGCGGGTTGTTACTCCAACTCTCGTGGGCGGGGAGTTGGGTGTGTGTGTGCGTGTAAGGTCACAGCATTACCCATAGATCGGTCATATGTGAACTCTGAGCTCTCTTCCGGGAGGGAAATAGCTGTCGATCACGAGTCCAACACGTGATCCAAGACCATGGTGAATCACATAAATGGATATATGTTTACATGGAGGCTTGCGTTCATGCAGGAATACTTCTGTCCATGTTTTCGAATTTATTTTTACTTGATTGTAATTGAATTCAAGCGGAGCATAAATACGGTTACTTCTTTAGATTTTGTCAGTTTTGATTGGAAGCATAACTCGAAATGACTCATCGGAATAGCGAATAGAAATGCTAAAAGAAAATGAATGGAGGAAACATAAGAGAGAACAAGAAATGTATTGGGACAGAAAAGTTGCCAACAAGGACAGAAGAATAAATAGGAGAAAGAAAAAGAAGAAAGTGAGGAAGAGAAAGAAGAAAAAGAAGATGATGAAGAAAAAGAAAAAGGAGAAGAAGAGGAAGAGGAAGAAATAGAAAAGAAGAAGAAGAAGAGGAGGAAGAAATAGAAAAGAAGAAGAAAAAGAAGGAGAGGATGAGGAAGAAGTAGAAAAGAAGAGGAGGAGGAAGAAGTAGAAAAGAAGAAAAAGCCAAAGAAGAAGGAGAAAAAGAAGGAGAAGAAGAAGAGGAAGAAGAGGATGAGGAGGAAGAAATAGAATAGAAGAAAAAGCAGAAGGAAAAGAAAAAGAGGAAGAGTAAGAAGAAATAGAAAAGAAGAACAAGAACAAGAACAAGAACAAGAAAAATGTATGTATTGAGATAACCATAACAGAAGAGGAGGTCGTGAATGGAGTAATATAGTTTCGCGGTGTCTTGTTGACGCCAACGCAGCCTCATTCCATACGCCTCTCACTCCTCGTGGGGCGCCTTGCACTACTCGCGATCTGTCAAGCACACGCTCAGGCACCAACAGCAAACGGGAGGAAGCGAAACTCGAATACCAGGCTGCCGCAGACAGACCGTAACCCAACAGAACCTGGACAATCAAATACAACACTTCCTGTCCTCGAACTGACGCGTGTATTTCCGGCATTCGGACGTGTTTTCCTTATCCCTAAATCAGCGTTTCCCCAACCTGGGGTGCTGAAATAAATTATAGGGGTTGCTGGGAAGTGATGCACACAAAAATCACATTGATATATGTATAACTGATTACCTAGTTGTGCATATTTGACTTTTTCTATGTTATTTTGTTTTTCTAGGGTGTTCTTATTTTTTCTGCAAACAATATTGTCAATTTGTTTCAGTTCTAAGGAATCAAGAAAATAAATTATCAAGCAGTACACTTCATTTTATTTTATCCTTCTAATAACAAGATAGGGGTGCTGGACTGCTTAGATATGGCAACAAGGGGTGCTATGGTCGGAAAAGGTTGGGAAACGGTGCCCTATAATCGGTCCTTGAAGACTTAGAGACACGTCCATCAGAAGTCATCGAGGTTTCCGTGCGATGTTAGACCCCTTTCACACTAGGCAACTAGTGACCGTCACTAGTTGCCTAGTGTGAAAGTCTCGGGCAACTGCAAGCAACCAGTGACTGTCACCGAGTTGTGGAATCCTTTCTCATCATCTCATTAGTCGAAAGAATGGCATCAATGGAGGAGGAGGTGCTTCTTCTGTTGGCTTTGCTGGTCAAGAAAAAGAGACGGTCGGTGACGGCAACTGCCAGTGACGGTCACTTGTTACCGGAGCGGGCAACAGCCATAGCCTGTTGCGCAACCGGGCAACCGCAGTGACGTAGTGTGAAAGGCTCAATTTAAGATAATGGTAGGCAACTAGTGACCGTCACTAGTTGCCTATCACAGAAGAAGAAGGTGGGGAGCCTGACCCAGGAGGAGCTGTGTATCTGCGGCCGAAGCCGTCACCTTTACCCTATACGCTTGGACAGCCAGGGTAGGTAACGTTTACAGTTGGGAATCGGAGAGGAGTGAAGGACTCGAACCCATAGCCAAGTGAATGCGAGTCCAACATGTAGCTTCGATTACGCCACCAGCATACAGTTGGCTGCCACAGCACAATTATTTTCAGAGCTGGGCGCGTTCCTCGGTGCGTTCTTAGGTGCGTTTCTCGGTATCCTGAGAAAAATCATGCCAGTCAGGACACAGAGGAATGCACACAAGAACGCATGCAGGAGCGCGCCCAGCTCTGATTATTTGTTTTCTTTTCTTTTCTTCCATTTGATTTTGTTCTTTCTGTGTTGACCTTAGCTATCAAGGACTTAAATTGTTCCGAGCACAAAGGGTAACTTAACGACTTCTGGCACAGCTAAGCTCATCACGGTGTAAGCTTAGAACCCCCCCCAACCGCGTCCAATAGTTCTTCAATCGTTTTCACATAACAAATACATAGACTCGTTGCGAGTGGCGGCAAAAAAAAAAAAAAAAAAAAAAAAAAAAAAAAAAAAAAAAAAAAAAAAAAAAAAAAAAAAAAAAAAAAAAAAAAAAAAAAAAAAAAGGATCTTCATGAAAAATAATTGTCTTCAAATAGGGAGGAATGTTGCATGACTGTGGTCTGTCCATAGGGGGTGATATTAAAACCCCTAAAGCAGCGTTTCTCAACCAAGGTTCCGCAAAAGGTCCCTAAGGGTTTCACGAGAACAAGTGAGATAAGCTAATACACTTTTGATTTTTTATTTAATTTCATAAACATTATATAATTAAACACGCACGACATATTCTTGGTTATTGTAATAATGTAATATAGACATCATCCTATCTAACCTATTATTACGATGAAAATAAAATGAGAAAGATATGGTATATGTTTTTTTTTTTTTTTTTTTTTTTTGCAGGGGTTCCTTGAGACATGCAATTTATTTTAAAGGTTACGCAAGGGTAAAAAGGTTGAGAAACGCTGCCCTAAAGTATTGGCTGCATGCAACTATAGTGTCAGCACAGTTCAGTACTGAAGCTTTGTAAGACTCAGGAGGACTTCACATATTCTATTCTGGCTAAACGAAGCGGTTTCACTTAGCGGAATGCCAGTTTCACGAAGGTATTTTGGCGAATAGATCGATTAACCTCTTCGAAAGGTAATCCTGACGAAGAGGTTTAGTGTTGGTTAGCTGTGCGCAGTAGGGTCACGTTATGTGGTGACCTTGGGTCACGCTATACGAGGTGTGACGTGTCAAAGGGAAACTTGGCTCTGGGCAGCCTTGTTCACGTGACCTCAGCAACGTTCTCACAAACGTTTCAGTGACAGACAGACAAACAGATAGACAGGCAGACACAGACACACACATACATAGACACACACATACACACACAAATATCTAAATCATCTAAATAATAAATAAATATATGTGTAATGCATATGATAAAACCATGTACTTCTGTTTATGTAAATAGAAAATTACATCAAGAAATGTGTCAATGAAAACGTTCTAAACGCACGCACGCACGCACGCACACACACACACACACACACACACACACAAACACACACACGACTCGACGGTGCAGTGGTAGCGTTCGCGACCGCTGCTACGTTCGAATCCCGTCCAGGGTTGAAATAATTTCAGTATCGCTGCGCTGCGAGTCGTTATTCCAGCTCTTGTGGGCGGGGAGTTGGGTGTGTGTGTGTGCGTGTAAGGTCACAGCATTACCCATAGATCGTTCATATATGAGCTCTGAGCTCTCTTCCGGGAGGGTAAAGACTGTCGATCACGAGTCCAACACGTGATCCAAGACACTCTTGACCCATCACACCAGGAATCAAAATTTTGTTTTT
>NC_134820.1:27385323-27392823 GCF_046742065.1 Oratosquilla oratoria | reverse complement strand
TAGAAGCGAAGGAGATTTCTGACAAAATTAAATCACTTTGGGTTTACGGGGAACTTGTGCTTGGTATCCCACGGTCTTTATTGTGTCACATCTGGTTCCTCTACTAATTACTGTATTGTATTTTGTCAGCGTATAACTGTAAAACTTAGACTAGGCGTATTACTCATATAATTACTGTATTGTATTATTGTCAGTGTACCACTGCTATTTCAATAAACCTATTATTATTATCTATTACTCTACATTGTGTATCGATCTCATTCTTCTTGTTTTCATTCAATTTTTCTCTTTTTTTTAATTTGTGTGTTTTCTTTATCTATTCCCCTTCTGCTAACACTTGCGTCTGACTTCTTTGAGTTACACAATTTTCTTTAATCTTCGTTGGATTTTTTTTTTCTTTTTTCTTCAGTTTCTGTTTGAGCGACTACATAGTCTCCTTCTTCGTCTCCATCTCCGCCTCTCCCTATTCCCACTTCGCCCTCCCTCCCTCTTCCTCCCGTCTTTGTCTTCATCTCCTCTTCTTATGACTTCTCATTTGTTCTCCCTCCTCTCGCTTCCCTCTCCCCCCTTTTCTTTTGTCTTCTCCTCTTTGTATATATATAATATATATATTATATATATATTATATAATATATATATATATATATATGTCAAATACGAGTAAATATACTCTGTGTATATATATATATATATATATATATATAATATATATATATATATTTTATTTATATATATATATATAATATATATATATATACACATATTCTTTTGAAAACGACAGCAAATAGATTAGAAATTATTTCCTTTCGTAAGCTTTCGGAAAGTAGATTTTTATGGAAAAGAGAAGGGAAGAAGTAAGTTTCCAATAGACATTGGGAACTTATATCAACAAAATTAAACACATAATACAGAAAAAAGCACAATAGAAAAAACACACATGTAAATATACATATGTATGATACTCAGTATAAAGCTCTCACCAATGCACCAGTAAGAACTGCCACTAACAGAACATCTACAGTTGCCCATCATCCGCTCCATTCCCCCCCCCCACTTTACATCATTCTTCTTCGTCTTATTGGTGGAGGGGGAGGGGGAGGGGGGTTGGCGTCATCCATGTTTAAGTCATCCAGATTCCACGTCCCTCTCGATGGATAATATCTATGTCTCTCCATCTGTCACAATAAATTTTCATTTTCCACCAAGATCACGACTGACCTCGGTCGTCCTTGTTTTTTATGCCCTCCACCTTCGCGCTTTCCCTCCCCGCCTCCCTTTTCCCTCCTCCCCTCTCCCCTCTTCCTTCTGTACACACTCATATTCCCCCTCCCTAGTTCCCTTTTCCCTCTACCCTTCCCCTTCCTTCTTTCCTTTCTACCTTACCTTCTTGCCTCACTCTCTATCTTCCTACCTTTTATATTTTTCCTTGCCTTCTTCTCTCCCTGTCATCATTACTTTTCGATCCTCCCTTTCCTTTATTCCTCCCTATCTTCCTTCTACCCTTCCCCTTCTACCTTACCTTTTTACTCCCCTTTCTATCTTCCTATCTTTTATGTTTTTCCTTACCTTCCTCTCTTCCTATCCTCATTACCTTTCGATCTTTCCCTTGCCTTTACCTCTCCCTCTCTTCCTTCTACCTTCCCCTTCCACTCTTCTTCTCCCTTCTCCCTGTCATTCCATCTTCTTTCCCTCTTCCTCTACCCCTTCTTTTCCTTCCTTACCTTCTACCTTTCCCTCTTTCTCTCCTTCCACCCCTCCCTTTCTTCATTTCCTTTCCTCATCATTCTTCTCTATTTCCTTTTCTTTCCTCTCTATCTTCTTCCTCATTTATCATCTATTCCTCGTTTCTATTCCCTCTTCTTCATCTTTCACTCTTTCTTTTCTGCCTAGTGTAGGCCTTATGGTCTCTTGCAGTCTCCTTCATTCTTATGTTCTTATCTTCGTCTTCCCTTTTAGCTTCTCCTTTCCATCCATTGTATCCTTCCATCTTCTTCCGAGTAGCTTCATTCAATCGTCTTATTCAATTATCTATCAATGTACTTCTCTGTTTACTTACTAACGTAGTTATTCAATCATTAGTTGATTTATGTACTCACTTATTCAATTTAGCAGTTTCTATTTGTTTATTAGAGGTTGATTAATTCTTCTGTATCTCTGATTTGTTTTTCTCTCTATTCATCCATCTATTCAATTGATTTCCTTTTGATTGCATAAGTTCAATGCAATCAATATCTCAGGGATTTTAGTTAATCCACAACGGATAAGAGTCACACAACATTTTTTTTAAGATTGGAAACTCACCTCAAATGTAAAAAATCACTTTTACCTTCTACTGTTCCTTCGATGTATTATCTTCCTTAAATCTCCTCCCCTTCACCACTTCTACATGATTCCATCTCTTTGTTACTATATTGTTTCTAAGGACAGAAGCGCTGGTTATTTCTGAAAAAAATGATTTCGTTACCACCCGAGTCTCCTTCTCTAACTTCTTCCTTGTTTACCTCATCATTGGCTTCTTCTTGCCTTTCATCCTCTTTAATACTGACCTCTTGGTCTCTCCCTCCCTCTCCCTCTCCTTCCCTCTCTCCCTCTCCCACCTTCTGCTTCTACTATGGTGTACAAACTTTCCTTTTCGTTGTCTCTATGTCTCTCTTCATGTCGTCTTACTTCTTAAGAACTCTTGTATCTTCTTCTCTCCCTCCTACTTCTTTGTTTTTTCTTTCTTTAGTTCTTCTTCTCTCCCTCCTCCTCCTTTGTTTTTTCTTTCTTTGGTTCTTCTTCTCTCCCTCCTCCTCCTTTGTTTTTTCTTTCTTTAGTTCTTCTTCTCTCCCTCCTCCTCCTTTGTTTTTTCTTTCTTTGGTTCTTCTTCTCTCCCTCCTCCTCCTTTGTTTTTTCTTTCTTTGGTTCTTCTCTCCCTCCTCCTTTGTTTTTTCTTTCTTTAGTTCTTCTTCTCTCCCTCCTCCTCATTTGTTTTTTCTTTCTTTAGTTCTTCTTCTCTCCCTCCTCCTCCTTTGTTTTTTCTTTCTTTAGTTCTTCTTCTCTCCCTCCTCCTCCTTTGTTTTTTCTTTCTTTGGTTCTTCTTCTCTCCCTCCTCCTCCTTTGTTTTTTCTTTCTTTGGTTCTTCTTCTCTCCCTCCTCCTTCTTTGTTTTTTCTTTCCTTGGTTCTTCTTTCCAGTCTTCCTTCGTCTTTGTCTTCTCTTTCCTTCTCGACCCTCTCTCTCTCTCTACATTTGCTTCCTTCTCCCTTTCTTCTTCTTCTTCTTCCGTTTTCTTTTCCTTTACTCGTCCGTTTTCTTCCTCCTCGTCAGTCACATATTTCTATTCCAGTGTCTCTCTTTTCATACAGGGCAGGACTCGCAGTAATGGGTATAAACTGGACAAATTTAGATTTAAGAAGGAAATAGGCAAGAATTGGTTTACTAATAGGGTGGTCGATGAATGGAATAAACTTAGTAACCATGTAGTAAGCGCTGAAACTATCAGTTGTTTTAAAAAACGATTAGACAACTTTATGGATGGGGATGACAGGTGGTGATGGATACGGAGCTGCCTAGTGTAGGCCTTATGGTCTCTTGCAGTCTCCTTTATTCTTATGTTCTTATACCCCACTTCTGGTTCCTCAGGATCTCTTCTTCCTCTTTCCTCCTCTTCTTCAATATCTTCCCCCCTCACCGCTCACATATTTTTGTTTCAGCGTCACTCTTTTTGTTCCTGATTTTCGGTTCCTCAGAGTCTCCTCTTTTTCTCTTTTCTTCTCTTTACTCCTTTGGTTTCTTCCTTCCTCTTAGACTCGTCTGTTTTCTCTCTCGAGTTTCATTTTTCCTCATTGTTTTATAAAGAAACTATGAGTTCTCCCCTACACACACACACACACACACACACACACACACACACACACACACACACACACACACACACACACACACACACACACACGACTCGGTGGCGCGGTTGGTAGAGTCCCAGACTCTCAGTACGGCGGTACCGGGGGTACTGGGTTCGAATCCTGCCCAGGGCTGAAATTATTTCAGTATCGCTGCGCTTCGAGTCGTTACTCCAACTCTCGTGGGCGGGGAGTTGGGTGTGTGTGTGCGTGTAAGGTCATAGCATTACCCATAGATCGGTCATACGAGCTCTGAGCTCTCTTCCGAGAGGGAAATAGCTGTCGATCACGAGTCCAACACGTGATCCAAAGACCAAGGTGAATCACACACACACACACACACACACACACACAAATAAATGTCTGTATTGGTGTGAATATATGTATGTATGTATGTATGTATGTATGTATGTATGAATACATGTATATATATGGCCCGTACCCACTCCTTTGTATTCCAACCGCATTTTCAATTCCTTAATGACAATGTTCATGAATATGTTGAACAGCCACGGAGACATCACACATTTCTGACTCCGTCTTATAAACTTAGCCATTCTGTCTCTTGTGTTGAACCATACGCCTGACTCTCATCATACATATCCTTAGATCCAGTGATGTCTTGTAGATTCGGAGGCGTTTTGTAGATCTGGTGGAGTCCTGTAGATCCGTTGGAGTCCTGTAGATACTGTGGAGTCCAGTAGACCAGATGGAATCCGGTAGATTCGGAGGAGTCCTGTAGATTCGGAGGAGACCTGTAGTTCTAGTGGAGTCCTGTAGATCCGGTAGAGCCCTGTAGATCCGGTGGAGTCCTGTAGATCCGGTGGAATCATATAGATTCGATGGAATTCTGTAGATTCTGTGGAGTCCTGTAGATCCAATGGAACCCTGTAGATGCTGTGGAGTCCTGTAGATCCGGCTGAGTCCTGTAGATCTGGTGGAGTTTTGTAGATTAGGTGGAGCCCTGTAGATCTGGAGTCCTGTTGATCCGATGGAATCTTGTAGATATGTGGAATCGTGCAACTCTCGTGGATTTCTGCTGAAGGCCGAGCCCCTGCAAAGCAGGGACTGGTGCAGCCGGTGACTTGCCATTTGAAATTTTAGATGAAACAAAATTTTTATGAGGGTATGGGTCGTCATGGTCGGTCTGGAGAGGGTTTTGGGTCGTTGCTAAAAATTTTAAGAATCTGCTTTAGGTCATTGATACTCAACTTACGAGTCTACGAGTCTCTAATGGGCCACAGAAGGCCACAACGGGGGCCATAACTCCAAAAAACTAGTGGCAGTTAGTGGATGTACGACGATTCTATCCAGTGTTGATGAGGTCTTTGGAAGGCTAAGGAACAGCAATTCATAAATATGGGGGAATATGTAAAGGATAAACTCGTAATTTGAAACTCACTCTTCTAGACTCTCCCTACCTTTCTGTAACACTTCACTGAATTTTCTTTCTCCTCACGTCCTCCTTCTTCAACATTATCTCCGGCTTTGTAATATTCCTTATTCTCATTTGCATTCCAGACTTCCTCCCTTTCTCCCTCATCACCTTTATCTCCTTACTCAACCCTTCTTCTAGTTCCTCGAAGTCGACGACGTTCTCGAAGTCGACGGCGTTCGCGAAGTCGACGGCGTTCTCGAAGTCGACGACGTTCCCGAAGTCGACGGCGCTCTCGAAGTCGACGACGTTCCCGAAGTCGACGGCGTTCTCGAAGTCGACGGCGTTCTCGAAGTCGACGACGTTCTCGAAGTCGACGTCGTTCTCGAACTCGACGGCGTTCTCGAAGTCGACGGCGTTCTCGAAGTCGACGGCGTTCTCGAAGTCGACGACGTTCTCGAAGTCGACGACGTTCTCGAAATCGACGACGTTCTCGAAGTCGACGGCGTTCTCGAAGTCGACAGCGTTCTCGAAGTCGACGGCGTTCCCGAAGTCGACGGCGTTCTCGAAGTCGACGGCGTTCTCGAAGTCGACGGCGTTGCGTTATAACGAAATACGGGGACACCTTGCCACCAGAAGCACCAAGCTCTCCTCTTTACTGCATTTCCAGTGGTGGTGGGGAAAAAAAGGTGAAATGCACATTCGCAACTATTCCAGAAATCTTTGTGGCGAGTGTCTCCTTATCTGATGTCGGTCTGTCCTTCCAATATGCATTTTCTCGCGTCTCCCTCACCTCTCTTTCTCTCTCTCTCTCTCTCTTTTTTTCTCTTTTTGGAAAATTCTCCCCCTTCTCTCTTTCCCATTCCTGTGTTTTTCAAAATTGCGTCTCCGTTTGCACCTGGAGTAGCTGCTGTGTGTGTGTGTGTGTGTGTGTGTGTGTGTGTGTGTGTGTGTGTGTGTGTGTGTGTGTGTGTGTGTGTGTGTGTGTGTGTGTGTGATTCACCATGGTCTTGGATCACGTGTTGGACTCGTGATCAACAGCTATTTCCCTCCCGGAAGAGAGTTCAGAGCTCATATATGACCGATCTATGGGTAATGCTGTGACCTTTACACGCACACACACACCCAACTCTCCGCCCACGAGAGTTGGAGTAACGACTCGCAGCGCAGCGATACTGAAATTATTTCAGTCCTGGGCGGGATTCGAACTAGGACCACCGTAGCGGCAGGCAGGAACTCTAACCACTGTGCCACGATTCGTGTGTGTGTGCGAGTGTGTGTACGTGTATGTATGCATATTTACCTAATTGTGATGTACAGAGAGGGAACTACGTTTGCGTATTACATCTTTTTGTCTAATTCGTTCATAGTTTTAGTTTAGACTACTCCTCTTTCAGATTGTTCCACAAGTTCTCGCTTTAGTAAAAAAAAAAAAAAAAAAAAAAAAAAAAAAAAAAAAAAAAAAAAAAAACGGTTGTTTTTTAAACATTTTGTCTTTTTTATTTCTCTCTTAACCACGTGACGCCCTCCCATCCCAAACCATATAAATTTAATTCATTCTCTTCACTAATATGAACACCAACATCATATCTCACTTTTTCTTTCAATGATGGCTGTTCCAGGATTTTTAATCTTTCTCCAGGTATTCTTTCTATTTATACAACTTGCTGTGTGCAGAGACCATACTATTGCTGCATATTCGAGTCTGGGGCGGATAAGATTAATTCTTTATCACATACACACACACACATACACACACACACACACACACACACACACACACACACACACACACATACACTGAATGGTTCCCAGTGAACAGATTAACATCTTTTCAACCACAATTCATTTTTAATTCCATGCCATCACAGTGAGACTGACGAGAAGCTCGAAGGAAGCATATATGTGGATGTTATAACGTGGTCGGGCCGAGGACTCGAACTCAGCTCGGACGTGACAAAGTGTCAGTGACTTAGCCCATTGCGATATCAATATATGTATATATCAATATATATATATTATATATATATATATATATATATATATATATATATATATGTCTGTATATATATGCATGCTATGGTTGCTTCTTCAGGTATATTTTCTATCTATATAACTTATTTTGTGGAGGGACCATACCATTGCCGCATATTCGAATCTGGGACGGATTAGACTAATACTTTATCATTTCTCTGCACATGCAGCCTGTCCGTCTCTCACAGTCTTCCTCAGTGATCAGTTA
>NC_134820.1:27365323-27380323 GCF_046742065.1 Oratosquilla oratoria | reverse complement strand
ATAAGAGGAAGAAGATAAGAGGAAGAAGAAAAGAGGAAGAAGAAAAGAGTAAGAAGCAGAAAGAAAAGAAATAGGAAGAGCAGGCGTAAAAAGAAGAGGAGGAGGAGGAGGAGTAGAAGGAGAGGAAGAGTAGAGGAGGAGGAGGAGGAGGAGGAGGAGGAGGAGGAGGAGGAGGAGGAAGAGGAGGAGTAGGAGAGGAGGAAGAACAGGGAGGAGGAAGAGAAGAAAGAAGATGAGGGACAGAAAAAGAAGAAAGAAGGAAAAATAGATAGAGGAGGAAGAGGAGGACGGGAAGGAGGCGATAGAAGAGGAGGAGAAGGAGAAAGAAGAAAGAGGAGAAGGAGAAAGACGAAAGAGAATAAAGAGGAATCAAAGGGGTTAGGATAAAGAGGATCAGGAGGATAAGAAAGATGAGAATGAGATGAGGAAGATGAGGATGAGGGTGAGGAAGATGAGGCTGAGGATGAGAAGGATGTGGATGTGGATGAGGATGAGAAGAGAGATGGGTAGAGGAAGGAGAAGAACAAAGAGGAAGACTAGGAGAAACAAGAGAGGAGGAGAGAGAAAACAAGAAGAATATAAGAAAAAGGAAAATTCAAAATCAGGAGGTAAAGGAAAAAGTAGTTCAGGAGGAGAGATGGGTAGAACAAGGAGTAAGGATAAAAGAGGAAACAGAGAAAAGGAGGAAGAAAAAAGGAGGAAGAAAAAAGGAAGAAAAAAAGGAGGAAAAAAGGAGGAAAAAAGGAGGAAAAAAGGAGGAACAAAAAAGGAAGAAAAAAGGGGGAAGAACAAAGGAGGAAGAAAAAAGGAAGAAAAAGGGAAGAAAAAAGGAGGAAGAAAAAAGGAGGAAGAAAAAAGGAGGAAGAAAAAAGGAGGAAGAAAAAAGTAGGAAGAAAAAAGTAGGAAGAAAAAAGGAGGAAGAAAAAAGGAGGAAGAAAAAAGGAGGAAGAAAAAAGGAGGAAGAAAAAAGGAGGAAGAAAAAAGGAGGAAGAACAAAGGAGGAAAAAAGGAGGAAGAAAAAAGGAGGAAAAAAGGAGGAAAAAAGGAGGAAGAAAAAAGGAGAAAGAAAAAAGGAGAAGAAAAAAGGAGGAAGAGAAAAGGGAGGAGGAAAAAATGTGGATAAAAAGGAGCCACGGAAATAAAGATAATTAAGGATGGATAAGGAGGCAAAGTATTTCGATTTGATTAAAGGAATGTAAAATAAAGAAGAAAATAAATGCAAAAGGGAAATTAAACTTGAAATAATAGATAAGACAGAATCGAGGTTACTTTGACTAGATGGAAGGTGAGGAATTGCATTTGATCGAGTTTTCATTTGTTCATTTGTTTGTTTGGTTATTTTCTTGTTTTAATTTTAGCAACATTATGACGAAACGACTTCGTAGATTCAGCCGTAGCCATCAAGAAAGGTGAGCAAGGATATCTAAATGATCCCAAAATTTTTCTTTTTTCTAAACAATTGATACAAGAATCCAGGGTTCAATCTCCGGGGTGTGTGTTAGGAAATTGTTTAAATCGTAATTGTCATGGCTTTCCAACCCCTCTCTGCAACGACGGCCAGTCAAATGTGCATTAATATCATCAATTATTATTATTGTTATTATTATTGTTACTATTATTAATCATTATTACTAATACATATACCAAAGGCTTTTTCCCCTTTACAAGGGGTTATTATTATTATCATCATTATAATCATCATCATCATCATTATTACTAATAACACATATACCAAAGGCTTTTTCACCTTTACAAGGGAGGTAGCCAATACATACATACATACATATACCAAGGCTTTTTCCCCCTTACAAGGGGGGTAGCCAAAAAGAAAAAGGCACAAAATCAATCCCATCCATTCCATCCCTGAATACACTCCACATCCCTCCACCCTCCCTCTTATCTTAGCACCTCCTGAATGACGCGTCATCCCTGCACCTTGTCCACTGCCCTGGGAGGTAGCCAATAATAATAATAATTTCAATAATGATATAATAAGAATATCTTTATTACCATTATCATTATTATTGTTATCACTATTATTACTACTAATATTATTATCATCATCCATTACTATTAATATTATTATTATTGTTATCACTATTATTACTACTAATATTATTATCATCATCCATTACTATTAATATTATTATTATTAGTTATCATAATTTCTATTTCCAACTGCTTAAACGAATTACACGAACGCTGGTCAACAAATTATTTATAAAAGTTGGCAATTAGATTTAAACTTCCACCTTTGGAGTCAAAGCTGGCCTCTTGCCCAATTCCTCCTCAAAGTTTTGATTAAGTTTTGGAAAAAATGTAAGATAATCATGTCTTTTATGTCTGTAGAGGACACGGAAGCTGGAGACTCGAAAAAGAGAAGAAAAATGATAATTTCAATAAAGTGTTTATATATAAAAAGACGTTTGATATTTTTTTGGGAATATGTGTACGTGTGTATATGTGTAACACATACAATACACACACACATACACACACACACACACACACACACACACACACACACACACACACACACACACACACACACACACACACACACACACACACACAGGTATGTATATATATATATATATATATATATATATATATATATATATATATATAAAGATGCATACAGTTTTATTTTTGATATTATACTATATCATACTATATTATATATTGTGTATTACGTATTACATTATATTACATATTATATATCATACATTATACATTATGTAATCTATTATATATCAAATTACATCACACACACACACACACACACACACACACACACACACACACACACACACACACACACACACACACACACACACACACACACACACATATATATATATATATATATATATATATATATATATATATATATATATATATAATTATGAGGGATGTGTAGGATGGTTTATGATCTTAGCAGAATTCTAATTCTAGAAATTCTCGAGTATTATCCAGCACTTCTATCGTTACGGGCAATATTGCATCGGAGAGATAGAGTCAAAGGGAAACTAATTATTTCTAAAGGGAAGTAGAAAAAAGAACGGATCACTAGAATTTAGAAATGACCAGAATTTCTTTTTTTTTTAATTGATATGAGATGTGGACTAACGATGGGAGGGTGTTATTTGTTGTTGATAAAGCAGCCATCTTTGTTTCAATATTTTCCGTCAGTCAAGTGTCAATGAATATTGATTCAGTTTCGTAAGGTCGTACTTTTAGAACCTTTTCGCCAACCCTGGCGAACGATTTCTATCATTAAAAATATATTTTCACAAACTTCATTTGCTAGTTATGAAAACTACAGGTATATGTTGAAGATAATTCAGCAAGTTCATCGACTTTTGGATAGCGACTATAGTGATTGGAAAGAATATCAAGACTGGAGTGGTTTTAATTTACTTAACATATGAGAATATGTCACATAGATTTAGAATGGTTTATTTGCTCTCATATATTTTATATTAAGATTGATGTATAATATAATGCCCGGCCGAAATCAGTTACATTTCTTTTTCAAACGTAATGACGTCATATCGTTGATTTATGTAAGCACCAAAATCTTCACTACAATCACTTCGTCTTTATATTGACCACTGACTTTTGTAATGATCATATCATTATATGCATGTTTTTGTGCATAAAAACAAATTTGTATTATCAAATAATATGTTAAATACCATTTAATAATAAGACTTACCCCTTTTGCTTTGTAATTTTATTGTACATGAAATCACATTTTTTATACGACAACATTAATTCTGATATCGGAAGTACATAATTTCAATAATCTATTAAATATATTTTACAGAGTATATCGTAAAAGTTACAATGCGTTACTTGTTGAATTATTATTGGAGTAATGATGAAAATGAAATTATTGTTTATTATTTTATGAAGATAAGATATTGTTTGTGATCGGATTCTATTCTCTTACTGTTCCTACGTTAATGTCTTTCTTTATGTGGTTGTTAGTTTTGAATAGTTTCATTTGACCAATGTCAAATAATACATACATACATATACCAAGGCTTTTTCCCCCTTCCAAGGGAGGTAGCCAAAAAGGGAAAGGCATAAAAACACTCCCACCCAATTCATCCCTAAATACACTCCACACCCCTCCCACCCTTCCTCTCATCTGAGCACCTCCTGGATGACGGGTCATCCCTGCACCCTGCCCACCGCCCTGGGTCAGAAGCAGTGTCGCAAGACACAGTACATCCACAGCAAGGCCGCTTCATTTAATCGGCGACCCCCCCTCTCCGTCCCCCTTTGCATATAAGGAGAGGACGGGGAGAAATCCCTTCGGGCTGCGTCAAAATTTACTCACACATACTACCCCACCCCCCACCCCCGCCCATTCCTCCTCATGCAGTCACAACATCATCCATATACAACCATTCTCCACTCACCTCTGTCTTCCGTCCTCTCCCTTCCTTCCTCAACAGACATTCCCCTCTTCCCCAAAGCCCCCTTCACCCCATCCATCCACCTCATCCTAGGACGTCCCCTCATGTTCACTCCCTCCACATCTGCCTTCCATACCTCTTTTACTAGTCTTTCTTCACTCATTCTTTCCATGTGTCCAAACCATCCTAATATTCTTTCATCAACCCTATCTCCCAAATCCTTTTTCACCCCTGTTCTCCTCCTCACCTCCTCATTTCTCACTCTATCTAGCCTAGTAACCCCCACCATACTTCTCAGACACCTCATCTCAAACACATTCAAACTCCTTCTCTCTTCTTCTTATGTTCCACGTTTCTGCCCCATACAATGCTGTTGGCACAATCACTCCTTCATACAGTCTCCTCTTCGCATCCATTCCCAAATGTCTATTTCTCATTACACTCTTTAAACCACCAAGGCATTTACTCGCTTCTCTCAATCTACATTCTACCTCCACCTTCACTCCACCTTTTCCTGCTACACTTGCACCCAAGTATCTAAAACTATCCACTTCCTCCAGTCGCTCTCCCTTAATGTTCACTTCCAGTCTACTGCCACTTTCACCCCTTGTACATCTCATCACCTTACTTTTACCCACATTTATCTTTAGCTTTCTTCTATCACATACTCTCCCAAACTCTGCCACCAGCTTCCTCAATCCCTCCTCTGACCCTGCCACAAGCGCAGTGTCGTCTGCAAACAACAGCTGGCTCACCTCCCACTTTTCTCCATTTTCTTTAACCATCTCCAATCCCTGACTCACTACCCTAGCATTCACCTCTCGCACCACCCCATCCATGTATAAGTTGAACAGCCAGGGCGACATAACACATCCTTGACGAAGTCCCACCTTTACTTCAAACCACTCACTCTCTCCATTTCCAATCCTAACACATGCTCTACTACTCACATAAAAACTCTTGACAGCTCCCAAAAGCTTTCCTCCTATCCCATAAATCTGCATAACCTCCCACAGTGCCTTTCTGTCTACCCTATCATAAGCCTTTTCCAGATCCATAAAAGCCCAAAAAACATCCTTCCCCTTTCCTATAGCTTTCTCACATATCTGTCTTACCACAAAGATCTGATCTACACAACCTCTACCCGTCCTAAATCCACACTGTTCCTCACCAATTACTCCTTCTGTTCCTCTCCTAATCCTCTCAATTAAGATTCTCCCATAAGCCTTCCCTACTACACTCAACAGGCTAATCCCTCTGAAATTACTACATTCACACTTGTCCCCTTTTCCCTTGTAAAGAGGAACTATACAGGCACTACTCCAGTCCTCCGGTACTCTACCCTCTCTCCAGCAAACATTAAATAATCTCACCAACCAGTCCACCATCACTGAACCTCCCTTTTTCAGACATTCTGCATGACATCCATCCAGACCAGGTGCCTTACCTGCTTTCATCATCTTTACAACTGCCTTCACCTCATCCTTCCTTATTTCTCCTCCATTCTCCTCACTCATCACTCTCATTTTCTTCGTATTTCCCACTGCAGCTATCTTTCCCTCCCTATCCTCCTTCACATTCAGCAACTCCCTAAAATATTCTGCCCATCTTCCCCTCACTGCCATCTCTTCCATTATCAACTCTCCATCTGTACCTTTTACCTTTTCTTCCCTACTTGATTCACCTCCTCTTCCTCTCTTAATTTCTTTCCAAAACATCTTTTTATTACTTTCAAAATTTTCTGTCATACTCCTACCCCATTTCACATCTGCTCTCCTCTTTGCCTCCTTTACCTTTTGCTTTACTTCTCTTTTCTTTTCTTTGTACGTCTCATATGACTCCCCTGTCCTCTTTTGTAACCAATCTGTGAATGCTCGCTTCTTCTCTTCTACAACCTTCTTTGTTTCCTCATCCCACCATTCACTACCCTTTCTTCTATTTCCTCCTGTCTTTCTTGTTCCACACACCATCCTTGCACACTTTAAGACTCCCTCCTTGAACCATCCCCATTCCTCCTCCACACCCATCTCTGCTCTATCCTTAACTCCCTCCCACTCCTCCTTCAGCTTCTTTTCGTACTCCTTCTCCTTTTCCTTTTCATTCAAGGAGTTCACTCTAAGAACCTCCCTACCTTTTGTCCCTTTCCTCCTTCTCCATCTATCCTCCACTCTCAACTTACCTTCCACCAAAAAATGATCTGATATTCCCCCACCCTCTCCCCTTAGCACATGTACATCCTTAACTCTTCCTATCATAATCCTATTTACCACTACATAATCCATTAGCGCTCTATCTACCACCCTTCCCTCCACCACCCTCTCCCATGTGTACTTATGCTTGACTTTCTTCCGAAACACTGTATTTGCTATCATCAGCTCTCTTTCTAGACACATTTCCACCATCAACTCTCCACTACGATTCTTTCCTGGAACTCCACACTTCCCAACCACTCCATCGATTGGACCATTTCCCACTCTAGCATTAAGGTCTCCCAGTACTATTACATTGACATTTCTTCCTAAACCCTCTATGCACTCATTTAAATCTATCCAAAAGGCCTCCCTTTCTTCTATACTCTTCTCACTGCCCGGCCCATATGCACTTACAAAGACCCACATCTCCTTTCCCAGTTTCACCTTCATCCACATTATCCTTGAGGAAACCTCCTTCCACTCCACTACCCCTTTACCTATCTCCTCACTTACTAGAATAGCCACCCCTTCCCTCCCTCTCCCTCTCTTCACTCCTGATAACCTCCCACTTACACTCCCAAACATACACTCACCCTTCCCTTTCAACTTAGTTTCACTCAAAGCCAACACATCCAACTTTCTTCTCACAAACATACTACCTATCTCTTCCCTTTTACTCTCATCTGTACCACATCCACGCACATTAAAAGACCCAAACCTTAGGGTGCTGGCCCGAGGCCCGCCAGCACCCCTTATGCCTTTTCTTTTCATTTTAGGTAATTTCCCCTTGGGGCTACAGGGAGAAGGATGCCTAGTCCCTCTCCCCGTCCCTTTCTTCTCGCCTCTTACGATCCAAGTGGGAAAACTTGGTGGCAGTATTCTTTTCCCCCACCACAGGGAATTCCCCCAATCAGAAAGAGAATACTCAGAGAAATGGTACAGGACAGCAACAAGGGGTTGGGGGACAGCATAACGGAGGGACAGTCGTAGTATAAAAGTGTCATCATTTCTCTATGAACAGAATTTCTTCTATCATAGACAAAATGATGTGTGGCTCTGGTCCGTAGGGGCGCCCCATATAGACCCTAAAGTATCGACTGCATGCTACTTTGCCACAATAACAAGCAGCCAATACCCCAGACGGGGTACTCTTGAAAAATTGCCTTGCAAATTTATGTAGCTTGATTCAAGGCCTCTATTATTTTATAAACTTCTTTCAAAAAAAAATTGACAACTAAAAATTTGCCCTATAAATGAGTCAATACTGGAACAAAATGCTTTTAAGTTAAATTGAACGATACAGTACTACAATGTTCTTGTACATATGTTCTATCCAACGCCAGACAAGTGTATTCATCTGAGACAACTCTTACTCACTCCCTAGACTTCCCCTAAGAGTTAATCCCTGTTGCTTATTCCCAAAACGAGACGTAAAAGAGGTGAAAACTGACCATCAAAGTCTGTAGAGTGACCATTCCAGCATTTTCTTTGTCCACCATGAAGCCAATGTCGTCTAGTCTGGAAGTCACAGTGTCGTTGTCCAACACTCTCAAGACGGAGACGATTCAAAATGGATTCCTAGCCTGTCGGCAGTTGATTTCATTCAACTAATAGGCTGTTGCCGAAAGAGAGGTTAAAATAATATTTTCTGTTAACCTTTTCTTTTGGTACGCTAAGGTCGTTTGAAGAATTTATTCTGGTTGTACGCTGGTGACATTTTTTTTAGAGTCACCTCAACGAGAGAATCAAAAGTCCTTTGCTTTTATCTATTTATCTATTTATTGATTGTTTTTTGTCTTCCACTATTCTGTTGTCACCACTGACGTGAGCTTTAGGACATTCTGTGTTTTAAGAGAGAGTTCATTTCCTTCTCTAGATCATTCTAGTACTTTCTTTTCTAAATAGTAACACAGTGATTGGTTGCCTTTGGTAGCGGGACGGCCGTGCTGCCTGAGCACTGACTATTTTCATTAGTGAACAGAATTTTGTTGTTACGGTGACGCGCCGTGGGATGTTGTTCTTGGCGTGACGCGGCTTGCTGGCTAATATCATAATGAACTCGATAGGACAGCGCCAGTTCGGTAATGGTACACTCGATGGACATATTAAACGTGTTTTAGACCAAGGGATGAGGTAGAAAAGTGTGCAGGAGTGAAGTGGCAGAGGGCACTATTTTTAGTTGTCAAAAATATGTTGAAAGGAATTTATGATATAAAAGGCCTTGAATCAGGCTACATAAATTTGCAAGGCAATTTCACATGACTGCTGTAATCACTGTCATTTATTTCATATCATTTGTTTATTTATTTTGTTATCATTTGTCTGTTTGTTTATTATTATTTGCTTGATTCTTATTTATCATAAGTTATATGTCAATTTATTATTATTTACTATTTACCTGTTTGTTTATCATTTAACTATACCTATGCATTTATCTTATTTATTATTTACTTTATATTTTTATTTATTCATTTATTTTATTTATTTATTTATTATTATATATTTTTTTCGTATCCGATCTTGATATGGACCAAAAGGTCTCCTGTCGGCATGCTCCGCCTTTGTAATCCTTTGTAATAACTTATGAAAAGGGTTGGAAGAGGTCTTTGTTCAGCAGTGAACTCTGAATGATTTACAAAAGATTACAAAGGAAGAGGATGTCGACAGAGACCTTTTGGTCCATAACTGATTGAATCGAGTTCTATTGGAGATACACATCTGCTTCCGAAACCTTTACCTTGTGTGTTAGGATATCCGACTCTAGGCTAAAGGGGGTTTGTCCTTTCATTTAACATATTCTGTTTTCTATTTATTTTTTGGTCCTTTTTCTATTTTTCAAACTTCGTTCGAGATAATTTTGTTAAGCTGACGCCACTCTTGGCTACAATTGCTTTTCCCTCTAATTCTTCGTCCTTTGAACTTTTTTTTTTTTGTATAATTCCCTTTGCCTTTCCTGGTATAGTTTTGTCCCATTCGCTGCAATTCCTTGTTCTTTGTTCTGTCTACTGTTCTATGTTCTTTGTATAATTTTCGTTGTGGTATGGATTAAGTCTGTTCTAATTCTTCGTCCTTTGAATTTTTTTTTGTATAATTCCCGTTGCCTTTCCTGGTATAGTTTTACTCCATTCGCTGCAATTCTCTGTTCTTTGTTCTTTCTACTGTTCTATGTTCTTTGTATAACTTTCTTTGTGGTATGGATCGAGTCTTTACTCTAATTCTTTGTTCTTTGTATTTCTTCATGTCTACTTGCGTTTCCTAGTTTCGTTTAGTTATCTTTAGTTGCGAAAAATGTGTTGGATGTCAGGTGTTCTAGACTTGTCCTAGTCTAGATTTATATACATATAACTTAACAATAATCTGATCATCAAAATCGTATTTCTAAATTCCTAGATGTTGGGTTATTCGGCACATTTATGTTAGAAATGCTTGTGGCTAGATTCTTAAGAATATAAGAACATAAAAATAAAAGAGACTGTAAGAGACCATAAGACTTACACTAGGCAGTTCCATGTCCATTACCACTTGTCATCCCAATCCATAAAGTTGTCTAACCTGTTATTGAAACCGATAGTTTCAGCGCTCACTACATGGTTACTAAGTCTATTCCATTCGTTGATCACTCTATTGTTAAACCATTTAAGTCTGAATTTATCCAATTAAAATTCTATTACTGCGAGTTCTGCCCTGTTGCCTTAATATGATGACCTTGTGTGCGTCACCCTTGTTAAAACCTTTGATCCACTTGAACACCTCTGTTAGATCACCCCGCACTCTGCGTCTTTCCAGGGAGTGGTTAAGGTGGAGTATTCAGGGATGAAATGGGTGGGAGTGGATTTATGCCTTTGATTTTGGCTACCTCCTTTGTAAGGGGGAAAAAGCCGTTGGTATATGTATGTATGTATCTCCCGTTTGTTAAACACCTTACACCTTCCCTTTACCATATCTATGCCTCCCCCTTTTTCGGGAAAATGTTGTCCCTAACAACAGAATAACAGAACCAAAAAGTGTCTGAAAAAAGTGCTAAAACTGCTGGAGTCTCTCTCTCTCTCTCTCTCTCTCTCTCTCTCTCTCTCTCTCTCTCTCTCTCTCTCACACACACACACACACAACAAAGAAGAGAAAGAGGAGATCTACTGACCATTTACAGAATTCTGAAAGCGATGGAAGTCCTCGATAGAGATGATTTATTAAAGTGGGACAAAAGAAAAACAAGAGGACACGAAAAGAAACTCGGAAAGGATAGTTACAGAAGAATTTTGAAAAAAGAATAGTTTCCTACACAGAGTGATGCATATCTGGAACAAATTGGATGAGGCAACAGTATGTGCAAAAACTATACAAGAAAAAAAAAAAAAAAAAAAAAATTGATGCTGAAAGATACAAAGACGGGTCACCACGAGCATAGTTCTCTTCCCGTATAATACAACTAGGTAAATACACACAGAGTTGACAGTGCTGGAAGCTCTCACGGAACATGTTATTTCCGTCCGTCAAGATCCTGGAATTCTGAATGACCTGGGATGACCCCGAATTCCGAGTGTGACCTCAGTCGACCTCGTTGCATAAAGAAAGGGACAGGTCGAGTCAGCGAGAACGTCCGCCTCTTGTTACATGTCAACGAATTCTCTTTCTGTACATTACAATGAATTATGACGATAGAACATGAGGTCGGGAGACCTTTTGGCCCATGAAGAGGTCGGATGAAAAATACAAGATAAATAAATAAATAAATAATTAATTAGATAAACAAATTAACAGATAAATAAATAAGATAAAGTAAAATAAAATTAAACAAAATGATTGTAATCCATCGGCCCGTGTGATATCCCAGTGGATAACGTGTCGAACTTATGAGCGTGTGGTCATGGGTTCGATTCCCGGAACCCGCTGCGTGCTTCTTGCTTTGGTTCCCGACAGCCCTGACCAGGCGGGGAGGCGACCCAAACATCGGCCTAAAAAAAAAAAAAAAAAAAAAAAAAAAAAAAAACAGCAACCTCCCGCAACTGACGAGGTTTGCCATACCAGGGGTTTCTCACTTCCCACTTTGTTGGACTGGGATGGCGATTTTTTTGTAATCCACTATAATCCACTCTCATTGTAACCCATCGAAATCCACTGTAATCCATTCTAATCCACTGCAGCCCTTTTGTAGTCGACGGAAATCCATTATAACACATCGGAATCTCCTTTGTAATCCATTGTAATCCATCATTCACATTATAACCCATTGTGATTCATTGTAGCCTAAATGGAACCCTAGAAGCCAACTATGGACTCTTTGTAATCTTCAAGGAGGTTCATAATTACACGACGAAGTCAAGAATAACATTGAATCAACATTTACTTCTTACTATTGTTCTCTAAAAAGAACAATCTAAAGATTTTTCTAAGAGTCCCTCTATTAATTCTAAAATACATAACAAAACTCTTAAAAACGATATCATATTTATCAGATGCTCCTTCCACTTTATACGGAGGGTTGCCAAATCGAAACACAATTTTTTCATTATACATACATGCATACATACATACATATATCAAAGGCTTTTTCCCCCTTACACGAGGGGTAGCCAAAAAGAAAAAGGCATAGAAACCACTCCCACCCATTACATTTCTTAGATATTCCACTTCCCTCCACCCTCCTCCCTCCCTCTTATCTTGGCACCTCCTGGATGACGGGTCATCCCTGCATCCTGTCCACTGCCCTGGGTCAGAAGCAGTGTCGCAATACACAGCACATCCACAGCAAGGCCGCTGTGGATGTAAATAAAATTCCGTTTAACGTTCCTGCCACCTCATCTCGATACATCGTGGATGAAGGAAAAGAAAAAAAGAAAAGAGAAAAAGAAAAAAGACAAGAATGTGAAAAAGAAAATAAAAAAAAAGGAAAATGGAAGTGCAAAACGAAAATGGAAAATGAAAAAGTAAAGGAACATAAGAGGCAAGGGAAAAGGAGAAGAAAAAGAAAAAGGAAACGAAAATGGATGAAAAAAGATCTTTCAGATTAAAAGAGAAAAACGAAAGAAAGTAAAGAATAAAAAAAGAGAAAAAAGAATTAAGAAAAAACTAATTCAAACGAAAATAGATAAATAAAAATGTGAAATTAAGCGTAAAAGGATAAGAATAATAAAGAGAAAAACAGGAAAAGAACGAAAAAAAAGAGAAAGAGGAAAGAAGAAGGAGGACGAGAAAAGAAAAAGAAGAAGGGAAAGAGTAGAAAGCAAAAATGATCAGAAGGAGAAGAACAAAGAGGAGAAGCAGAAGAAAAAGAAGGAAAAGGAGAAGAAGAAGAAAAAGAAAAGAAGAGAAGACAAAGAAAAAAAGAAAAAGAAGAAGAAAAAGGAGGAGAGGAAGAAGACAATGATAAAGAAAAATAAAATAAAAAGAAGAAGAAAAAGGAGAAGAAAAAGGAGAAGGAGAGGAAGAAGACAATGATAAAGAAAATAGAATAAAAAGAAGAAGAAAAAGAAGGTGAACAAGAAGAAAAGAAGAAAAGATGAAGAAAAAGGAGAGGAAGAAGAAAATGACAAAGAAAAATAGAATAAAAAGAAGAAGAAAAAGAAGGCGAACAAGAAGAAAAGAAGAAAAGATGAAGAAAAACAAGGCGAAGAAGAAAAGAAGTTGAAGAAAAAGAAGAAGAAAAAAGAAATATGGTCTAGTAGTCCGGCGCGTTGGTGGCGTGGTCCGTATCTGTACTCAGACCCAAATCAGACCCAAAAATGTCGACGGCAAATCCAGCGAAGTCAGGCTCCTTTTTTTTTTTCTTCTTCTTTTTTTTTTTTTGCTTATTCTCAGTCTTCGCGTTTTTTTGCTAATTCTCAGTCTTCGCTTTTTTTTATTGCTAATTCCGTCTTCGCTTTTTTTTTTTTTTGGCTAGTTCTCAGACTTCGAGTTTTTTTTTTTATTTTTTTTTTTTTTTTTTTTGCTAATTCTCAGTCTTCCCATGGCAGTGTAAGGATTATCCCGGTGATTGTCACTTGCCTCCTTTCACGCAAAGGAATTCTTCGTATTCCAAGAGTCGTTCGTGCTCAATGTCCGTTTTTATCTTAGAAAGGTTCTCAATGTCGCTTGATGGGTTAAGATCGATCAAGTACCTGATTTTTTCTGAACGTACACACACACGTACACACACACACACACACACAGACACACACACACGCACACACATATACACACACACACACACACACACACACACACACACACACACACACACACACACACACACACACACACACATATATGTATTTCGAATTTGGATTTTACCTTGTTTTAGAGTTAATTTTCTTTGGCTTATCTATAAAGTCTATAGGAAAATAAACATAGAATTTGTGATGGTAGATAGCTTTTCTCAGGGCTGATGAAAGGTTTTAAAAGTAGAACCCTACGCTCACTTTGTGTCTACTATTGCTCTTGTAGTCTTAAAAAAAGAAAAAAGAAAAAACAAATCGTTCTAGTGATCCATTGTGTTATTACTCACAGTTTTCGTCAAATATTCAAATTATTTCGTATCCTTTGACCAAGCAATTTAGGTCTTTTTTTGATCAATCTCAACAAGTCAGACGGACTGTTATGGACTATAGTTAACCAGCGTTTCTATCCCTTTGGGAAGTTAAATGGAAGTAGGAGGTTAATTCACAGTGCGCATGCGCATGTTATCATTTATCCTACAGAAGCAGGGATGCCATTTTGTGGGATTTTCCCAAACATTTGTTGGAGAAATTTGCACACATGGGATGGGCTTGTAAAGAATTATGTGTTGCAATGAACTTATTTTTGTATATAATAACTCCTTCTTTCTGTGGGGGAAATATGTGGAGATCAAGATTTCCTTGTGGAAATTTTGTGGAAAAAATCTCACGAATTTGTGAGAACTGGCATAGATTACAATGGCAACACTATTCAGAAGTTCTATGACTGCTATTTATTTTAAATTTGTTTATTTGTTTGTTATTAATCGCCTGTTTGTTTATTATTTGGTTGATTTTCATTTATTATTTATCTGTCAATTCATTATTACGTGCTATTTACCTGTTTCTTTATTATTTAACTATATCTATGCATTTATTTTATGTATTATTATTTATATTATTATAATTTTTATTTATTTATTTTTATTTATTTATCATTATATATATTTTTCGCATCCGACTTAGTTATGGACCAAAAGGTCTCCTGTCGTCATGCTCCGCCTTTATAATCCTTTGTAATTATATTTCTCGAGGACACTCTTCCTTCAATAATTTGATAGAATTTATTTATTTTTGTTAACTGTGAATCTTATGATTACAATTATCTCATGTGTGTGTGTGTGTACGTGTGTGTGTATGTGTGTGTATATATATATATACATACATATATATATATATGTGTGTGTGTGT
>NC_134820.1:27342823-27360323 GCF_046742065.1 Oratosquilla oratoria | reverse complement strand
GATGATGATGATGATGGTGATGATGATGACGATAATGATGATGATGATGATAGTGATAGTGATGATGATGATGGTGATGATGATAATGACGATGACGACGACGACGATGATGACGACGATGATGACGACGACGACGATGATGACGATAACGACGACGATGACGACGGTGATAATGATGATAATGATGGAGCAGCAGCAGTAGCAGAACCAGGACTGGAAAGCACAAAGCGACTTCGCAGTGTATGGACAGATCGACTAATGCCGAAGGTTAAACGAAGAACGCAAGAACATGCCGGAGAGCAACTTCGACCGGATATTGGCTTTCGAAGCTCTTCGTGGAAGGGATGGACTGCATGAAGAGTTTATACAAAGAAAAGAAAAGAAAAGAAAAACAAAACCCATTGAATAATTTTGGTGTGGTGATGAGCTTTATTGGTTCAATTCTGGCTAATGTCAAATTATTGTTATTATTATTATTATTATTGTTATTGTTATTATTATTATTATTTATTTTTGCAGTAGGTTTCCTGTCGGTTTCATTTTATAACTAGGTCGGATGCGAAAAAAATATATAATAATGATAGATAAATAAAAAAGAAAATAAATAAAAATTTATAATAATATCAATAATAATAAATCAAATAAATGCATAGGTATAGTTAATAAACAAACAGGTAAATAGCGCAATACATTTTTGACAGACTTAAGACAGACAAAATGAGTATAGTTACCTTTTCACAAACTTAAGACAGACAAAATGAGTATAGTTACCTGACTTCGAAAGAGCTCAGTGAAATTGGATAAAAAAAACTTGATTTTATTTTCTTACCTCTTGGAAAAGTTAACCAAACTTTTGGACTCAAAGATCAAGGTCGTTCATAAAACTGAACAAAAAGGGCACGCGGGCTTTGAAAAAGAAAAATTAATCAAATGTTTTTGGTTCCAAGATGTTCTCCAGTCAACTGAACGGAACTAGGTGGCGTCAGACTAAATAAATACAATAAATGCTGCCACAGCCTTAAGGTCATATTCCAGTTTACCATGGTAACTATTTTGAGTTATCTTTGGTTTCCATACCATGATAATGGAAATACTTGGTGTCACATTACATTTGGATGGATTGCTCTTACCGTTTTTTAAAACATAGATATGTCCATTTCTGCACAAAAATGAATAAAGATTAATACCGGAAGCTGCCGTGACTCAGTCCCCACACCCCCTTAAAGAAAAAGGTAATTTTTGAAGATCTATTTTCATTTAAACGGGACAGGTCTGATGGAGCTGACAAAAGAAGCTTGTCGGAGCTTTCAGGAATTTCTGAGAGTTTCTAAGAGCTTCTAAGAGCTTCTGGGAGCTTCTGAGGGCCTCTAAGAGCTTTTGTGAGCTTCTGAGAGTTTCTAAGAGCTTCTGGGGGCTACTCAGGGCTTTTGTGAGATTCTGAGAGCTTCTGAGAGTTTGTAGAAGATTTTGGGAACTTCTGGGAACGTTTGAAAGTTTTTTGGAGCTTCTGAAAGCTTCTGAAACCTCCTGGGAGCCCTTGAAAGCTTCTAAGAGTTTTTTTGTGGGTTTCTGGAAGTTTCTGAAAGCTTCTGGGAAAAAATAATTTATTCATCCATTTGCCACTTCCCCCCCCCAAAAAAAAAAAATGTATATATATATATATCGGACACTGTCCAGCAAAGGACACATTTGGAGCTAAGCTCTTCCTGGTGCAAGAACATCACCATAAGACTCCACATTAGCCGACTTGTAAGCTTCTGAAGATGCTTCAGGAGAGGGAGTTCGGTGGCTGAAATTCGACAAAGGTAATGCTGCACAGCCACCTCCGCATTAAACTGGGAAAAAAAAAAAAAAAAAAAAAAAAGTGAACTGATTGGGGTCCTTTGGCGAAATGTCACTGGTGTCTTGCAACGTCAGTTCGTTTCTCTACCGAGGAAAGAAAACGGAATGAACAAGATGAAGGAAAAATTTGAGCGGTTCAGCTTTATACATATACATGTATTGTGTTAACAGAAAAGCATACAAGGAGAGAGAGAGAGAGAGAGAGAGAGAGAGAGAGAGAGAGAGAGAGAGAGAGAGAGAGAGAGAGAGAGAGAGAGAGAGAGAGAGAGAGAGAGAGAAAGAGAGAGAACAAGAGAAAGAGAGCGAGAGAAAGAGAGAGAGAGGGAGAGAAAGAGAGAGCAAGAGAGAGAAAGAGAGAGCAAAAGAAAGAAAGAACAAGAGAGAGAAAGAACAAGAGAGAGAGCAAGAGAGAGAGAGAGAAAAAAGAGAGAGAGAGAGAGAAAGAAAGAACAAGAGAGAGAGCAATAGAGAGAGAGAAAGAGAAATAGATAGGTAGATAGATAGAGAGCGAGAGAGAGTGGAAGAAAGAGAGAGGGGAAGAGAGAGATAGAGAGAGACCATTGCACTTGTTCGTACTCCTTTATTCCTGCGGCCATAGGTGTTCCGAAAAACGACCAACTCAAGCACAAGAGGAACAAACTGAAAGAGGAAACAGTGAACGCTAAAACTATACATGACAAAAAACAAAACAAAAAAAACCCACTAGATTCGGAAAGATACAATAGCGGGGCCCCACGAGCATAGCTCTCTTCCCGCAGAACGGTAAATACAGAAACCATATCGGCGTGGAGGCGGATACGTTGACAGTCGGCGGCACTTCACCGACCGTGAGGTCAAGCTGTTGCCATGGAAACCCGAGGTCGGTGGATGCTTGCCACGCCCGAGCTCTTGTCCGTCCTGATCGGCCCGCGAGTTCTCACCGACTTGAAGAGTTAGAGGGTGTTCACACTGTCTAACGGTTTGTCGAACGCGGTTCGACAGACATAAGAACATAAGAATAAAGGAGACTGCAAGAGACCATAAGGCCTACACTAGGCAGCCCCGTATCCATCACCACCTGTCGTCCCCATCCATAAAGTTGTCTAATCGTTTTTTAAAACAACTGATAGTTTCAGCGCTTACTACATGGTTACTAAGTTTATTCCATTCACCGACCACCACCATCGACAGACACGTGTTTATAGTGATGTGTGAGCGTGTGAACGGGGTATTTGGGGTTTGACCAACGTGTTCGACAACCAAATACCCCGTTCACACGTTCACACGTGTCTGTCGAACCGCGTTCGACGAATCCGTTAGACCTTTTAAACTCCCTCTTAGACTACAGTGAACCACGATGGGAAAGAAGGTCAAAAGGGAACCTTTTGGTCCGTGGTGAGGCCGGTGGGGGGGGGGATAAGGACAACAGATTCGTAGATAGGTAAGGAAATGGGTCTATACAGAAGTGATATTTCATGATAAAGACATAACAAAGAAGTGACATAAATACCATATCAAAGGAGTGATATAATGAAGGAGTGACATAACAAAGGAGCAAGAGAACAAAAATATAATTCAAATGAGTGACATTTGAAAATGTATGAGAGAATTTTCATAAAGAAAATAAATTATTTAAGTTGTTGAAATTACAGATTTTATTCCAGACACTAAGATCATTAAATCGTTAGAATATTTCAAACTTGTTTAAGATTCTTGTTCTCTATCACAGAAATTATCTATGACATCGTAGCTGTTTACATTTCTTGAACTGAAATGAGAATTGTGCGTAATTTCCCGGATGTATTCGTCGAACGGAACGCCTCTATGTCTTCTTATAACAGTTGGAAGCCTCTCCTTCCTCTGGATTTTTCTTTCTTTCTCTTTCTTTACTGGACTGAACCCTCAAATTAGTCGCCTCTCTCTCTCTCTCTCTCTCTCTCTCTCTCTCTCTCTCTCTCTCTCTCTCTCTTTTAGGGATAGGCCTTTGGATTTTTTCTTTCTTCTTATTTGCTGGACTGGAGTCTCAAATTAGTCGCCTCTCTCTCTCTCTCTCTCTCTCTCTCTCTCTCTCTCTCTCTCTCTCTCTGTCTCTCTCTCTCTCTCTTTTTAGGGATGGGCTTTTGGATTTTTTCTTTCTTCTTTGCTGGACTGGACTCTCAGATTAGTCGCCTCTCTCTCTCTCTCTCTCTCTCTCTCTCTCTCTCTCTCTCTCTCTCTCTCTCTCTCTCTCTCTTTTTTTTAGGGATGAATCCGGAATGCTTAGTCACGCTGTTCGATGCATTGTCATTGTTTATTCGTTGATTTCATTCAATATAGCGATCATAATTTTGATTTGTTGGTAATCATCTCTATTACCTCATTTACGTAACTGAGATATTCATTACTCATGTCTGTCAGTTTCCTTAAAAGCATAAAGTGGATCAAAGGCTTTAACAAGGGTGACGCAAACAAGGTCATCATATTAAGACAACAGGACAGAACTCGCAGTAATGGATCTAAATTGGACAATTTTAGATTCAAGAAGGAAATAGGCAAGAATTGGTTTACTAATAGGGTGGTCAACGAATGGAATAGGCTTAGTAACCACTTAATGAGCGCTAAAACTATCGGTTGTTTTAAGAAAAGGGTTAAACTACTTTATGGATGGGGATGACAGGTGGTTATGGACATGGAACTGCCTAGTGTAGGCCTTATGGTCTCTTGCAGTCTCCTTCATTCTTATTGGGTGTGGTGCAAGGTGGGACGGAGTACATTCGCAAACGGTGATTTTCGTGTATTTTCTTTGAATTTTACCTCCGTTTTGTCATCCCTTTGTTATGTCAATCCTGTGAAATGTCACTCCTTTGAAGCACCAAAAAGAATGAATAAAATGATAAACGATGAAATGAATAATCAAGGAGATCAGTAACTGAATAAGCACATAAATAAGTAAATGTAGAAATACATGAGTATATATATATATATATATATATATGCTAATAAGAACACGGGTACGTGTGTTCACTTATGCAAAGTAGACCTCTTGGAAAAAGAAGATGTAATACTCGAAAGCGCTCTGCTTCGTTAGTTTCTTTTCCAAGTTGTCTACTTTGCACAAACACACACACACACACACACATACACACAATTATATATATATATATATGTATATATATATATATATATGTGTGTGTGCGCGCGCGTGTGTGTATGAGAATAAATAAAAATTAGGTTACATCTAATGAAATTTTATGCATGAGTGCTGTGTGTAAACCTGAATGAATTTGATAATCACCAAAGAATTAGCTCATCTATACACTTTCTTTAGCATTCAGGGCACTGGTCTGAATTATTCCATGTCAGTTAACATCAAATAAATATGATATGAACGCAATATATAATATGAACGCGTCTCTTATGAACTGTTAAATCTACTCACGTAAATCAACAATGTATATTAATGTCTTTCTTACGCCAAACCAGAAGAGGTTGTATAGACCAGCGTTCTCAACCAGGGTTCGAACCCGGAACCCTAAGGTTCCGCAAAAGGTCCCTAAGGGTTCCGCGAGAACCCTAAGGGTTCATATACATAATATAATCAGAGACGCACGACATATTCTTGGTTATTGTAATAATGTAATATAGACATCATCCTATTTAACCTATTATTACGACGAAAATAAAATGAGAAAGATATGGTATAATTTTTTTTTTTTTTTTTTTTTTTTTGCGCAGGGGTTCCTTGAGACATGCAATTTATTTTAAAGGTTACGCAAGGGTAAAAAGGTTGAGAAACGCTGGTATGGACCAAGACGGTGGTGACGATCAGGAAAGGACTCACGATCTGACGCCAATTCGTAACGCATACTCGTCTGACCAAACCGAATATAATAAGAGATAATTAGGCGCCACGGGAGCTTGCCCATGTGGCGTATATATACGGCTTCGGGCCACTTGCAACACCAGTTCTAACCTAACCAAATAAAAGACAATAATTCGCTAACCTTCTTTCCTTTTTACCCCGTAGCTACAGCGCTACATCGTCGACCGGCGTGGTACTTGGAAGTGGAGGCAATTGTACCTTTTTGTAAAAAAAAAAAAAAAAAAAAAAAAAAAAAATCCTTGCTCATGTCATCACATCACACGATGCAAGACAATACACCATAGTCGTTGCGTTCTTCACATAATGTATGTGCGTGTGTATTCTGTGTATTCTGTGAGTCTCCCGTGATGTATTCTTCAACAAACGCCTGTGCTATGTTTGTTCTTTGCTCTTCAGCTTTTTGACCTTTTATGGTTTTCACTTTACTCCAGGGGTCCCTGCGCGCCTTGTTGACAGAATTCTTCCTCTTCCTCTTCTTCTACCTCCTCCTCCTCCTCCTCTTTTTCTTCTTGTTCTTGTTCTTCTTTTCTTTCCTTTCCTTTTTTCCTTTTCTCCGTCTTCGGCTTTGTTTCTGTTTTTGTCTTCGTCCTTTGTCTCTGTCGGTTTTGTCTTTGTCTTCATCTTCATATTTTTCTTCTACCTCTTCTTCCCCTTCTTCTTCCTCTTCTTTTTATTTTTCTACTTTTTTCCTTTTCCTTTTCCTTTTTCTTTTCTCTTTTCTTATTTTCTTCTTCTTTCGACTTCGACTTCGTTTTTGTCTGTTTTTTGTCTTTGTCTTCGTCCTTTGTCATTTTCATCTTCGCTTTCTTCCTTGTCTTGGTCTTTATCTTCTTCTCCTTCTTCTTCTTTTTCTTCGTCTTCCCCTTCGTCTTCGTCTTCCTCCTCGTCTTCCTCTTCATCTTCTTCACCTTCGTTTTCATCTTCGTCGACGTTTTCCTTTTCGTCTTCTTCTTCCTCTTCGTCTTCCTCTTCGTCTTCTTCACCTTCGTTTTTATCTTCGTCGTCGTTTTCTCCTTTTCGTCGTCTTCTTTTTCTTCTTCTTCTTCTTCTTCTTCTTCTTCTTCTTCTTCTTCCTCCATAGGCGTCCCTGAAGCCCTTTGGTGGAACGCATCCTGAGGGGATCCTTCTTCCATCTCGAACCAAATGAAGTCTTAGGATATATCACGCCTTGTGGCGAAACCCTTCTCCCGTCGTCAACCCCCCCCCCAAAAAAAAGGTGATATGTGTTTTCTATATTTGTCACCGAGATGCTCATAAAGCTGTCTTCGGAAAATATAAAGGTAGAGACTATATTTTTTTTAACATGTTAAAAGGTGGCACAGATAAAAATGATAGTTTAGTGAATGGATTGATATATGAGTAAACAAATAAATAAATATATGAATAGATGAATATGTAATTAAATAAGCAAATCAATACGTAAATGAATAAATAGATAAATAAATATATAAATGAATATATAACAAATACACGAATAAATGAATAAATAAAACAAAACAAAACAAAGAAACGAATAAAGAACAAATAGATAGAGAGGAGGTCTAATAGACAAATCAATAATTAGAAAATAAATAAATCATGAAATATAGCAAATAAGTGGATAAGTAATTAATTGATAAATAAATTAAACAAAAACAAAGAAACGAAAAAATAAAATAGATATTAGAAAAAACAAAACAAAACAAAAATAAAACAAAAATAAAAATAGATAAATAGATGATAAACTATCTATCTATCTATCTATATAGACATGTATCCACTCTTCTCCACCTATTCCATTTCCGTCAACCATCCACTCGTTTCCAAAACAAAGAAGCAAGCAAATAGATAAACATATACATATATAAATAGATAGAAATAAATAAATGAAGAAATAAAAAAGATAAATACATAAATAAATATGTATGTATGTATTATAGATAAATAAATGAAGAAATAAAAAAATAAGAAAATAGATAAATAGATATGTAGATAAGAGAGAATGTGGGTGGGGAAGGGCAAACGAAGATGTGTTGGGAATAGAGTTTATTGCGATAACGTTGCGACCAACTTGGTCTTCTTCACAAGAAGACCAAGTTGGTCGCAACGTTAGGGCAATAAACTCTATTCCCAACACATCTTCGTTTGCCCTTCCCCACCCACATTCTCTCTTATTTGTCTGAAATAATTCTAAATATGTAGATAAGTAGATGAACAAAAACCAAACAAACAAACAAACAAACAAACAAGAACTAATAAATAAATCAATAGATACATAGATAAATGAATAAATTAATAGATAATAGATAAGCGTACAGCCCACAACTATCCGACCATTTTGACGATATTTCCTTTTCTCTACAGTGGATCTTGATACACTTCACATGCAGTGTCCGATGGATAGACTCGAACTGGAGAACGCTTCACTTCGTTCTGAGTGACATTCTTGACTTCGACTTCGTACGATTACCGCTCAACGATGATCGTTCACGGGTCAACGATGATCGTCCAACGATTATCTAGAGCAGTGGTTCTTAACCTTTTTTGGCAGCGACCCAAAATTTTGCACAAATCAAGCATCGCGACCCAAGCCTACATAGATATTGTCGGTTTTACATTGAAATTTCAAAACACTTCAAATAAATTTTCTGCTTTGGAGTTTTTATTTAATCATGGTCTGCTTAGAATCCTAAAACTAGGCATCATGTATTTTAATTATTACAGTATGTAATTATAATATATTTATAGTGGGAAAATAATTATTTTCTGCAAACCCTTAGCGACCCAATAAAATGGCTTGGCGACCCAAATTTGGGTCGCGACCCAGGGGTTAATTAAGAACTACTGATCTAGAGCACAATTCTTTGTTTTTGGAATTGGGTTGTTAAGCTTCGAGATGCAAAGTACGAGACTGAGCACTTTAACCGAATCTATAAACGCGCTTACCCAAATAGGATGCCAGGTAGTAGGATACGCGTCACTCGCCATTGGCTGTGGTAGAATGATATATAATCGTGCCAAGTGTAACGTGCCTGTAGTAGTAAAGTGGCAGCGTCTTTGCCTCGTGAGCATATGGACAAGGGTTCAAGTCCCATTTGAGGTGGTGACTCGCTTAAGGATTGCGTTCTCTTAAATGAAATATTTTCTCCCACTGGAGTTTAACAAAATTTACAAAATATGAACATATACTTTCTCCCTTATATTTACAAGGCAAAAAAAACACTTGAGAAAAAAAATCTTGAGATTCACAAACCTGTAAAGCACATTAACTTCTAGTGGTTTGCCATTCAGAAAAAAAATCTCACAAAAAATCAGCTTCCTCGAGATTAAAAAAAAAAAAAAAAAAAAAAAAAAAAAAAATCGTAAAGTATAAAAACCTTGAGATTAATGAACTAGTAAAAAACCTTCTCCCTCGTGATTCACAATCCACAAAAACACCTTTGATCAAAATCCACAAGTTAGAAAAACAACAACATAAGATTAAGCGTTACAGAATATACTCGGGGAAGAACTACCACTTTGGCACTGGAAAATAAATAACACGTGTTTTACGGCGTTCTGAAGACAACAGTACATCATATTGGAAACAGAAAACAAATAAAATTCAAACTCGAACACGAGACAACCACAACTACAACTGCAGCCACAAACAGATACATTCACAAAGACAAACACAAATACAAACATAGACACAAAACAAGCAAAAGCGCACACACGTACACACACACACATACACAACACACACAGATACACACTAAGACACATATACACACACATACTCATACACACATACACATACAATATACAGACATACACACATACGCGTGCGCGCACACACACACACTCAAATACATATATACATACAAACATACACATACATACATACATACAAATACACGCACGCACGCACGCACGCACACACACACACACACGAACACCAGCACTACTGTTAGTCCCGTTACAACTATTATTACCAACGTCATTGCAAAATATTTAACAAACATAAGCATGAAGACCATGACTTGGCAGAGTTACATCATGGCGCTTTTTCGCTATCGTTACAATCATTACCTTTGTCTAAATACTTATCTTATCGTTCCCGTGAACAAAAGGAGAGGGATTACGCCATGGGATACTTAGATGTGGCCAAAACAAGCACCTTTGCCTTATGTGCTCGGTGAGTTGGGGGATCGTGTCTACTTCACAGTGTGGCGAGGTGAATGCGGTAGGCTATTCATGGCGCCGTGACGACACACACACAGTAGCATGACTTACAACAGAACGTTTCAGTGAGACTATATGGCTCATATTCTCATGATACACCTTCACCTCCTTGGGCTTTATGGCAAGACCTCGTCACACCGCCACAATGCCCCTCCACTCTCGAACTCTACCCAGCGGCACCACGAGGCCGGAACAAAGACTGAGGGAAAAGTTAGTCAACAAAATGTCAAATCAAAACTCAATCTAACAGCGCCTTTGAACGTAGCCAACCTCCTCGCCAAGGCTGGGGACTTTGGGACGAGGGTTCTGGGGGCTGAAGACGGTCAGGGGACAAACGGGCAGCTCTGAGCACGTAGTCAGAGGGTGACAGGCTGTCTGACAGAATACCGGCATGAAGTGGAGCGAGCCAGTTATACACACACACACAAAAAGAAGGAAAATTAGTGAAATTGCGTTTTCACAAATGCAGTACTTTCTGCAGGCAAACATCAACGCACGTGTATGATTACGAACACGCACACACACACACACACGTACACACACACTATAAACTTACATATAACATTACCCATGGAAAACTTCATCACAACACACATACGAACGAACACTCATCCACGTCCTAGGCGACCAACCATCACATGATCAGTGTGTGATAATGGCTAAGTAGCCAGAAACACATCTCCAACGCACACATACATTACATCAAGTAAACCCAAACACAAATCAAACCACAAGAAATAACCACACAAGAGAACAAAAACTTTGAAATAAAATCTATGTTTAAACCTTCCATTTGTAAGAACAATAAGACTAAGATTGTAAAACTGTTAACTCCCCCCACCAGAGGCTTATCTCAGCATTTAAATGGTATACAAACAAACCAGGACCGGACCGGGGAGTGGCAGTTAGTAGGTGAAAGTAGATCAAGCAGGATCTACGCAATGTAAATTAAATGCCAAATATAGCATAGAAAAGGCACATGCGAGTTTTATTGTCGTACTAGTTCACATGCTAATACACACACACACACACACACACACACACACACACACACACACACACACACACACACACACACACACACACACACACACACACACACACACGTGCGCGCGCATACATACACACATACACTTTCTCCCCGTCTCTTTCTCTTTCTCACACACACAGACACACACGCATACAAAAACACATACACTTTCTCCCCATCTCTTTCTCTCTCTCTCTCTCTCACACACACACACACACACACACACACACACAGATACACACACACACACACACACACACACACACACAAATGTGAGGGAATCTGAATGTATTTGAATAAATAAGGGAGAATTGATAAAGTGCAGATTGTTGTCAAACATTAAGGCAAACAAGTAAGAAACGGACCGACCAGCTGAAGAACACTACAACAGATATTGTAAATTAAGATCAGACAAACATTGTGAACCAAATGTATCCAATATCTATATCAAAGTTGCATGCATATTTCACTAGAACTGTGGAGTGAAGGGTTTCATATATTCATATTTCTGAGAAGTTGGCTATAAAACAACTCTCATACTAAAGCGAGGGTTCGGATTACAGGGAAGTGACGAGCGGAGTACTCCAAGGTTCAGTGCTGACGCCATTTGTGTTCTTCGTGTGCATAGTTCACTTGGAAAGGAACCTGCTACAGTTCGTTATAAGGTCCGATCTTTTTGACGCTTTGGTGTAGCAAGATGGTAACAGATGCAACTCCTAATCATGAAGTCCTAGGTTCGAGGCTCCGCGAATGCTGAGAGAGAGAGAGAGAGAGAGAGAGAGAGAAAGGGGGGAGCAGGGGTGGGGAGATTTGCATTTCCTTGGCGATAACTAGTGATTCTACCCCAAGGAAAGACCGAAGAAATGAAGTCATGAACATAGCATAAGAGAGATTTCAGAGGGACAACGAAAAGGAGGGATAGTAAAAAAGTGATGAGCATTCTCCTTTGAGAAGAGATTAGTTACTAAATATAAAGTAATGCTACGTGACTCTGGTCCTTGAGGATGTCACTAAAGCCTCTGAAGTATTGACTGCATCAAACATATGCTCTCAATATCCCATATGGAAAGAGAGATAATATCCTATATGGAGAGAAAGAGAGAAAGAAAGAGAGAGGAGAGAGAAAGAGAGAAAGGGAAGATCCATAGTTAAGTAACAGGATTTCTACAATGACCAACGGAAGGTGGTTGGGTCTAAAATGTCCGGGGGTCAGTGGGAACAATGGTTGGGTGATTAAGGAGAAGCTTTCAGATGAGAGGAGATTCGTCTTTGCGTGTGCGTTTGAGTGTGTGTGTGTGTGTGTGTGTATGTGTGTGTCTGTGTGTGCTTGTGTGCGTTTGTGTGTGTTTGTGTGTATGTGTGTCCGTTCTCCAGAGGATGAGTAAAGGAAAAGAGAGGCTATCCAATCCCTTCCCTGTAATCCTCTTAAATCCTTCAACCTCTCACTCGCAATTCGCTGTCGGCACTTCCAACTCCCCCCTCCCCCCTCCCCCAGGACTCGAAGCTTCTCTGTCGAATAATGTGTGCGCGCTTCCTCGCGTCCTAGACCTTTATGCCTCCAATAAACCTAAGTTTCAGTGCAAATGAAACAACGTTGCGAAGAAGGATGAGGGTGAGGGAGTTTGGCGAAACGAAACAGGAGATACTATCTACTCGTCTGCGAGATGTAAATAAGAGAAATTAGAATCCTGATTCTATTTTCCTCAATAGAAATAATTCTTACATTAGTAGGCTGTTGGTTCATGTAGTAATGCTTATAATTTTGGAATGTTAGTGACTATGTATATATATACATTCATACATATTGTATATATGGTTCATATTAATCCTAACTTCATCTATTCTCTATGTATATTTATATATATATACATACATATATATATATATATATATATATATATATATATATATATATATATATATATATTTATTTATACCAGTATGGGGTGGGGACTATATGTTTTATGCCGTCGACATTTGGGAACTTACAGACATCAGTACAGATTAAGTCACCCAGCACTTATTATTATTATTATTTTCTCTGAGTAGATACTAACGTCAACCCAAAATATGCTGGCTACTTTCATCTCCTTCTATCCCTCCGTGTTGTTAGTCTTTTCAAGCTTTTCCTTTATCATTTGAATGACAACCAACACCTCTTCGTAGCGATATTGTCCCTATGGGCAGAAACGGTTCTCAAAGTTAAACATTTTGTCTTTTCTTCTTACGTTTTCTTTATGTTCTCCTACTAGCAGAAGCACAGCTGCTTTTGGTTGTAAAGGTCGCATTTCCTATGCGATAACGTTCGTTCTTGGCAGTGTGGTAATTCTTCAGGTTACGGGTTTCCGCGCAAATTTCAGCAAGCGTCATCTCGGAATCTGTGTCTCATGACAGACATGGAGAAGGATCCTACTACACGCCTTTCGGAAGTCTAAGAAATGTATACGCTCTATGTCAACATTTCTTCAGCCGTTTGCACCAGGGATGAGAGAAAAGAAGCAATCTAATCTCAAAGTGGTTCTCTGGAAGCAACATACGCACACACACACTTAAGAGAGAGAGAGAGAGAGAGAGAGAGAGAGAGAGAGAGAGAGAGAGAGAGAGAGAGAGAGAGAGAGAGAGAGATAGAGATAGATAGAGAGAGAGGGGTTTGAATGAATTGAAAGACTAAAGCATATCAAAATTAAAATTTGGAAATGAAACATATTATTTCTTCTAGCCAAACTAGAGAGAGAGAGAGAGAGAGAGAGAGAGAGAGAGAGAGAGAGAGAGAGAGAGAGAGAGAGAGAGAGAGAGAGAGAGAGAGAGAGAGAGACCCTTAAGGTGACCTGGTTTGGCCCAGCGACCTCGTTCCGAGTATCGTAACCGCAACAAGCCGGAGAGCCCTCAGACACTCTTCAAGTCGTATTCTTGAAGATTCTTGCAGATTCTTGCAGACTTCGTGCATTTGAGGATTTCTTCCCCGACGTTCAGTTACCGAACAATTCTTTGTACAAAAATAACAGTTACACGAACCGAAGAATCCGTCTCTTCTCGAAAATTCTTACAGATTCTTGAAGAATTTGTAGTTCGAGAACTTCTCACCCACCGCTTGGGAAGACTCCGTCTGACCCGATAACGTTTACCGAACAACTAATTGCACAAGAATAAAAGTCACAAGGCAAATAATCATACACTCGAGACAGAAATAGATAAAGAAATGAAGACGATAGTTCTGTTCCAGGTAGTACTAGATTTCCCACAAGAATAGTTACAAGAATGTAAACAACGGCCCAACGATGAGAAAGAGGCACAAGAACGAGTTCGTATGCTGAGTCGAAGTGGCCGAAGACCCGGAGGGAAAGAGTCTCTTCGATCTGAAGAAGAGTCTCCACGAACTCGTGGCAATCTTCGATCTGAAGAATGTTCACGAACTCGTGGCAATCCACGAACTCATGGTAATCTTCGATCTGAAGAATGTTCACGAACTCGTGGCAATCCACGAACTCATGGCAAAGCTTCACGAACTCGTGGCAATCTTCGATCTGAAGAATGTTCACGAACTCGTGGCAATCCACGAACTCATGGCAAAGCTTCACGAACTCGTGGCAATCTTCGATCTGAAGAATGTTCACGAACTCGTGGCAATCCACGAACTCATGGCAAAGCTTCACGAGCTCATGGCAATCTTCGATCTGAAGAATGTTCACGAACTCGTGGCAATCCACGAACTCATGGCAAAGCTTCACGAACTCATGGCAATCTTCGATCTGAAGAATGTTCACGAACTCGTGGCAATCCACGAACTCATGGCAAAGCTTCACGAACTCATGGCAATCTTCGATCTGAAGAATGTTCACGAACTCGTGGCAATCCACGAACTCATGGCAAAGGTTCACGAACTCATGGCAATCTTCGATCTGAAGAATGTTCACGAACTCGTGGCAATCAACGAACTCATGGTAATCTTCGATCTGAAGAATGTTCACGAACTCGTGGCAATCCACGAACTCATGGCAAAGCTTCACGAACTCATGGCAATCTTCGATCTGAAGAATGTTCACGAACTCGTGGCAATCCACGAACTCATGGCAAAGCTTCACGAACTCTGTGCAATCTTCGATCTGAAGAATGTTCACGAACTCGTGGCAATCCACGAACTCGTGGCAATCTTCGATCTGAAGAATGTTCACGAACTCGTGACAATCCACGAACTCAAGGCAAAGCTTCGCGAACTCATGGGAATCTTCGATCTGAAGAATGTTCACGAACTCGTGACAATCCACGAACTCAAGGCAAAGCTTCGCGAACTCATGGGAATCTTCGATCTGAAGAATGTTCACGAACTCGTGGCGATTTTGGATCCTCATTCACGCGTCCACCCACTCATTCATCCATTTCCTCGTTCAGTCACCCATTCTCTCTCTCATTCACTCTTATTCTCGACGAATTACTCATATACTCATTCACTGGCATATTTTCTTACTCATTTTCTAAATCATTCTTTCATTCTCTCATTCACTCACTCACTCGCTCACTCACATTCTCTCTCACTTACTCATGGTTGTTATTCTTTCATCGAAAACACCTTCTTCCTTGGCAACCGGCAACGATCTCACGGAGAGAGAGAGAGAAAGAGAGAGAGAGAGAGAGAGAGAGAGAGAGAGAGAGAGAGAGAGAGAGAGAGAGAGAGAGAGAGAGAGAGAGATGGAGTGTTCATTTTTTTGAGAGAGGTTGAACTCATATAGCTCAGAGTGGGCGTGTCTGGACGGGAAGGCTCACAAAGAATCGTAATTAACTCACAAGGAACAAATTGATTTTTTTCTTCTAAAGAAATGGTGGGCGGGAGGGATGACTTCTGCGTTCAAAATCGCGCACCATTGAGTTGGCAAAAAGTGATGAATGAACAAGGGGGACCCGGGAGAGTAAAAAAAAAAAAAAAAAAAGAAGAAAAAAAAAAAAAAATATATATATATATATATATATATATATATATATATATATATATATAATAATAATAATAATAATAATAGTAATAATAATAATAATAAAAAAAAAAAATAAAACTAATAGATAAATAAATAAATGAATGGTCCAAAAATATAAAGTTGAAAGGTGTAAAGCAAGTAAAATGTCATTGTGGATCCGATGCAGACTTAAAGTAGGTAATACCAGGTTTTTGTATGTAGACACACACACACACACACACACACACACACACACACACACACACACACACACACACACACACACACACACACACACACACACACACACACACACACACACACACACACGACTCGATGGAGCAGTGGTTAGAGTTCCCGGCCGCCACTACGGCGGTCCGGGTTCGAATCCCGCCCAGGACTGAAATAATTTCAGTATCGCTGCACTGCGAGTTGTTACTCCAACTCTCGTGGGCGGGGAGTTGGGTGTGTGTGCGCGCGTGTAAGGTCACAGCATTACCCATAGATCAGTCATATATGAGCTCTGAGCTCTCTTCCGGGAGGGAAATAGCTGACGATTACGAGCCGAACACGTAATCCAAGACCATGGTAAATCACACACACACACACAAACGCATACAATATACATACCAAAATATTTTTCTTCATTATTTGGGGAGGGGGGGGGGACGAGTCAAAGTAAATTTTTTATTCATTATTTTCAAAGAATACATCATTACTGCTTTACACATGAATTAATAACATATTCATTGATTATAACCAACACACTTCTATATTCTATCGTATTCACGTGATAATGAATTGTATGCATTTCATTTCATACCTGTCTGAATAAAGATTTTAACAAATATTTGGAATTCTCTTATTTCTTTCTGAAATTATTGTATACAAATCCTCTCTAATTTTCATACTTCCAGAAGGAAACGTGAAAGTATCCAGGAATTTACCATTTTTACTAAATACACGAAAGCGCTCTATTTTGTTAGTTCATCTTTCCTGGCCGCTACCCCTGCGATATATATATATATATATATATATATATATATATATATATATACACACACTGTTTATTAATGTACGAATATTTCGGGTGTAGAAAAAAATGTCAGTCAGGAAAATGAAAAACAGATGAAATTGCGCCCGTTAAAAAAAAAAAAAAAAAAAAAAAAAAAAAAAAAAAAAGTCCCAAAATGAGACTTGTCAAAAACAGTCCGGTCGCGACTACATTTGGAATAACAATTGATTCAAACACCATTACGAGAAAACAACATTTATGAAAAATTACGCTTGGACACAGAAACACGTCCAAATCATGTTCAAACGTGTTCAGGCTGGTGACTGCGCGCCTGTGTGTGTTTCAATCAACGCCGCGCGCACTTTTGTTCCCTGCTGTACAGCCAAGCTCTCATTCTATGTTTCATTGATGTTCAAAAATTCTTTATGTCAACATCGTTTGGTAGCACACACACGCACACATACACACACACACACACACACACACACACACACACACACACACACACACACACACACACACACACACACACACAGCAGTGATTAGAACACTAGTGGCCCTTACTTGAAATCTCAATTTCGAGCCGCGCTCCGGCCTTGAAAAGCTTTCACTGATACAACCAG
>NC_134820.1:27330323-27335323 GCF_046742065.1 Oratosquilla oratoria | reverse complement strand
TTGTCACCATAGGATTGTCCACATGAAGAATTGTCATCCTAGGAGAGCCCACATGAATAATTGTCATCCTAGGATAGCCCACATGAATAATTGTCATCCTAGGATAGCTCACATGAATAATTGTCACCCTAGGATAGCCCACATGAAGAATTGTCATCCTAGGATAGCTCAGATAAAGCATTGTCACCCTAAGATAGACCCTAAGATAGACCACAATTGTCACCCTAGGATAGCCCGCATGAATAAGTGTCACCCTAGGATAGCCCACATTAAATATTGTGACCCTAGGATAGCTCACATGAATAATTGTCATCCTAGGATAGCCCCCATGAAGAATTGTCATCCTAAGATAGCCCGCATGAAGAATTGTCACCCTGGGATATGCCACATGAAGAATTGTCATGCTAGGATAGCCCACACGAAGAATTGTCATGCTAGGATAGCCCACATGAATAATTGTCATCCTAGGTTAGCTTACATAAAGAATTGTCACCCTAAGATAGCCCGCATGGAGAATTGTCACCCTAAGATAGCCCACATGGAGAATTATCACCCTAGGATAGCCCACATAAAGAATTGTCATCCTAGGATACCCCACATGAATAATTAATTGTCATCCTAGGATAGCCCACATGAATAATTAATTGTCATCCTAGGATAGCCCACATGAAGAATTGTCACCCTAGGATGGCCCACGTGAAGAATTGTCATCCTAAGATAGCCCACACATCCTAGGATAGCCCACATGAAGAATTGTCATCCTAGGATAGCCCACATGAAGAATTGTTACCCTAGGATAGCCCCATGAAGGATCGTCATCCTAGGATAGCCCACATGAAGAATTGTCACCCTGTCGAAGTCTACGGTGACGATTTTTAATGTGATCCTTTATATCCTTAATCCTGCGCTGCTAGAGAGGTCAACGAGCGAACAGAATTAAAACAATTCACTCTTTTTCTTTCTTTTTTTTCCTGAATTTTCTTCTTCTGATCGGTGATTTATCACATATGCAAAATGTCGGGAGAAATGAGATTCGCAAACATTGCGAGGATTTTTTGTCGTCGTCGTCGTTTTTCTTGTCATTTCAGAAAAAGATTTTTTTTTTTTCAAAATGAAGAGAAGAGGACGTTACTTGTCATTTATAGGTCGTATAAAATCTCCTTAGTTTTTCAATCTATATAATATGTATATGTATATCTATATCTATATATATATATATTTCTATTCATATATATCTTTATATTTATATCTATATCTTTATATATATGTCTACTTCTATATCTATGTATCTACATCTATATCTATACTTCTATATATTTACATCTATATTATATCTATATCTATCCCTATATCTACACCTACATCTATATATCTATATCTATATCTACATCTATACATCTATATCTACATCTATATGTACATCTATATATATATCTAAATCAATATCTACATCTATATCTACTGTATATTTATATCTATATTTCCGATTTCTTTTTGTCTAAGATTAACTCTAATTCTAATCAGCAACATATATGTTTATATCTGCTGTATATCTATATCTATATTTCTGATGTTTTCTTGTCTAAGATTAATTCATTTTATTCAGCTGAGGTGAACTACTCTCTGCAACGTACGTATCTAGACCCAGTTTTATCTCAGCTTTGCATAAATAATTGATCCAACTTACTGGCATATCTGTAACGTAGCGATAATTTCTCATAAGCGTCCGCTAAGTCTAGCGAAAGGTCGTCTGAGAGTAACGCTCTTGTTGCCTAATGTCTTTGACGAATGTGTCCCAATTGCATTGACCAATGGGTACTTAGCATCTCGCAGGAGGAAACATCTCTGCCATTAGACAACAATACGTCAAGACTTAAATGCAGGAAAGTCTCGGCACTTGTGGGAGGAGGAGGAGGAGGAAGAGGAGGAGGAGGAGGAGGAAGAGGAGGAGGAAGAGGAGGAGGGAGAGGAGGAGGAGGAGGAAGAGGAGGAGGAAGAGGAGGAGGAGGAGGAAGAGGAGGAGGAGGAAGAGGAGGAAGAGGAGGAGGAGGAGGAGGAGGAGGAAGAGGAGGAGGAAGAGGAGGAGGATCGGAATTCGTTATCCAAGATGACTAACGAGTTAAACGTAAGATTCCTGATGTTCCTATAATAGGCTCTGATTCGTTTGTTCAATGCGATCTTCAGTCTCTGGGAGACACTTCACATATTCTATTCTGGCTATTGCCTGACGATTGTATTTAAGATTACCTCAGTTATGATCTAATCAGTCTTAATGCCAGGGTGTCAGTAATAATACCAGAAACTACAAATAAAGAGAAATGTATAAGGTGAACCAATGGCCACTGGTTTTTGTGATTGCAAGGGAAAAATGATAAATTGCACAAATAAGAAATATGTAGATAACAAACACGTGGGAAATGATATAAAATATTCATATCAAGACTATATATATATATATATATATATATATATATATATATATATATATATATATATATTATATCAGATAATTTTGATGACATTCGCGTGCAGGACTCGAACCTACCGTTCAGCCGCCAGTATGCAGTAGGTTCGAGTCCTGCACGCGACTATCATGTAATTATATGATTGATGTCACTGTCCACTAGCAAATTTCTCACGTGTATATATACATATATGTATATATATATATATATATATATATATTATATATATATATATATATACCAGGAAGCGTTTAGTTGCAGCCAGATCTGTCACCTTTGCCCTTTGTGTTTGAGGATCCAGGGCAAGAGAAGTGTCTCCGGTAGCCGTTAGGAATCGACCACAGACCACCAAGAAGCAATGACCAGCGTCTGTATATGTAACCTTTGCCCCAGGTGTTCGGAGAGTAAGACAAACAACCTGAGACTTATCTTCAGACAAGGACTAAGAAACCAAGGTTCCGTATCTAGATCTAACAATGGAAAGGAGAGCGAAACACTAGATTTTGCCTCTGTGCTGCTTGAGAACAAAAGACTGATTCAAGAAAAAAAAAAAAAAAAAAAAATCCCGAAGAAAGATTTTTGAAGAAATGAATTGGGGAGTGGGGGTGGGGTGTTGGCGTCTTCCGACAAGAAACGTGGGCGAAGAAAATGGGATTCCGTTTTCTTGAACGGACCTACTGGGCGAATTGGGGAGATTCCGTGTAAAACTAACGGGTGATTTAACACAGGGAGAAGAGCATAGAGCATTCATGACCTCGCGATGAGAAAATAGAAAAGAAATAACGTAATAAATCAATGCCATTGCAGAGAGTTAGTCTGAAATAAAGAGCAGCAAGAAAAAATGAAATAAAAAATAAATAAATAAAATAGAATAAAGAGGAATAAAATAGAAGAAGAAATAATACAAGAGAAAGAAGATAAACGAAAAGAATATGAAAAGTGGAATAAAGAGGGGAAAAAAGAGTGAAAAGGAAGAAAAAATAAAAAAGATGAAGAAGTAGAAAACGAGAAATACATAAATAGATAATAGACATACAAGATCAGGATGAAATAGAAAAGTGGAAGTATGCATACACACACACACACACACACACACACACACACACACACACACACACACACACACACACACACACACACACATATATATATATATATATAATATATTTATATATATTAAATATGTATATATATATATATATATATATATATATAAACACACAATATATATATGTGTGTGATTCACCATGATCTTGGATCACGTGTTGGACTTGTGATCGACAGCTATTACCTCCAGGAAGATAGCTCAGAGCTCATATATGACCGATCTATGGGTAATGCTGTGACCTTACACGCACACACACACAGCCAACTCCCCGCCCACGAGAGTTGGGGTAACGACTCGCAGCGCAGCGATACTGTGTGTATGTATATATATGTGTATATATATATGTGTGTATTTGTGTTTGTGTGTGTGTGTGTGTAGGTGTGTGTGTCCGTGTGTCAGTAGATATACACATGTATACACTTTTATCTAAACCGTCTGTATGTCTACAAACAGATAACTTTCATTCTTCAAGAGAGACCATTTCCTTAACAAATGGAAAATCTGTATATACGTTTTGTTCCGACGAGGAAACGAACATTTGGACAAAGCGGCATCCTCCGTTAAATTGAACAAAGAACAGGACAACGAGAACATGATGAAGAACATTACCTTCTGTGATGAGGTTCCATGTGGGTTGTTTGACTTCTCGAACTCCGCTCCTCCTCTTCGGCCCTCTGAAATGGAGAACATGTTTGATCTTATCTCTTGCTGACTTCGACAAGGAGAAGTCTTTCTTATCTCCACAAAATAAAGGAGTTCGGGGAGTGGAGGAGGAGGAGGAGGAGGAGGAGGAGGAGGAGGAGGAGGAGGAGGGGGGGGGGAGGAGGAGGAGGGGTGGAGGAGGGGGAGGAGTCGTTCGAAGATGCAGGGTCTTGGGTGAAGAACGCACGCACGCACGCACGCACACACACACACACACACACACACACACACACACACACACACATCGGTCATATATGAGCTCTTAGCTCTCTTTCGTGAGGGTAGTAGTTGTCGGTCATGAGTCCAACACGTGATCCAAGACAAATGTGAATTACACACACATACACACACGACTCCGTGGCGCGATGGTAACATTCGCGACCGCAACTACGGTGGTCCGGGTTCGAATCCTTTCCAGGGCTGGAATGATTTAAGTATCGCTGCACTGCGAGTCGTTACTCCTACTCTCGTGGGCGGGGAGTTGTGTGTGTGTGTGCGTGTAAGGTCACAGCATTACCCATAGATCAGTCATACATGAGCTCTGAGCTCTCTTACGGGAGGGAAATAGCTGTCGATCACGAGTCCAACACGTGATCCAAGACCATGGTGAATCACACACACACACACACACACACACACACACACACACACACACACACACACGCAATGTGTTTCAGGGAAGCGGACGGTCTACATTGTTCGAAACCCAAGGGAAAAAAAAAAAA
>NC_134820.1:27312823-27325323 GCF_046742065.1 Oratosquilla oratoria | reverse complement strand
GGAGGTTTTATAACTGTCAATCACAAATCCGACACGTGATCCACGACCGTGGTGAATCACACACACACACACACACACACAGCGACTCTATGGCGCAGTGGTTACAGTTCCTGGCCGCCACTGCCCCCGTCCGGGTTCCAATCCCGCCCAAAGTCGAAATAATTTCAGTATCGCTGCGCTGGGAGTCGTTATTCTAAATCTCGTGGGCGGGGAGTTGGGTGTGTGTGTGTGCGTGTAAGGTTACAGCATTACCCATAGATCGGTCATATATGAGCTCTGAGCTCTCTTCCGGGAGGCTAATAGCTGTCCATCACGAGTCCAGAACGTGATCCAAGACCATGGTGAATCACACACATATATATAAACACGTACAGTGACATACTTGTTGAAAGACTGTGCCTTGATATGGAAAAGGACACTATTGAGTTTATTAGGGAGTTGTGAATCTCCTCTATGATTCGATGATTCCAGATGCTACTCCAGCTAAAGTTCTGGTTTTTTTTTTTTTTTTTTTTTTTTTCTTTTTTTTAAGATTCTGTCTCTCGTGAATTCTTCTTCCAGGAGGTCCTCTCCTATCCTGTGGGGGACCTTTTTCCCCTCTTTGTCCCTAGGGATTTTTATTTATTTGATTTATTTATTTTCCCTCTTTCTTTCCTTCCTTCCTTCCGGGGAAGTTTCGAGGTGGGATGTGTGTTTGTCTCTCTCTTTTTTTTTTTTTTTTAGCTTGACCCCGATGCGTTCTATTTTCCAAACCGGAATTCTTTTATTTCTTATAATCTACATCATCCTCTTTTATTCATCACTTTCTGTAAATTTCTGGTTTTCATTTGGTCATGTGATTCTCCTTTAGGGCTTGAGTTCATTGTTTTTTATTCCATTCTTTATTATCTTATTTCCATTCCTATTTTGGGCCTTTGTATTGCCCCTGAAGATTATCTTCCAAATCCCAGGATTTTCTTTAATTTTTTTTCTTCTGTCTACCCCACTCTCTAGGTTATTGAAAGTTTTTTTTTTTTTTTTTTTTTTTTTTTTTGCTTCCTCTCACACGACTTTTTCCAATTCCAGGATGATCTTCCAGGACGGGAATTTTTTATTCGGAGTCTACACTTTTCCAACTGTGCCTCGAGCCAGCAGTAGTCCTGGAAATGGTCTTCTGTGAGGGCAATTTTATTTAGATTTTTACTTTCCTATATCTTTGTCAGTTTTAGTTCTCGTTTAGTTCCGAGAAAATTCTTCTATTCGCTTACAGATGTATACAAACACATACATGAACATATGTATATATATATATATATATATATATATATATATATATATATATATAAATGCGTAAGTAACCACTAGGAAAAGTTAAACTAACGAAGCAGAGCGCTTTCGTATAATTACATCTTCAGTGCAGATACAAAGAAGGAATTGTAAAATGAAGAAACAAGATACAGAATATATGACATAGTAAAGAGGGCATTCGGAGAGGTACTTCTTTTCCTACCTCTCCGAATGCCCTCTTCACTATGTCATATATTCTGTACCTTGTTTCTTCATTTTATAATTCATTCTTCTTATCTGCACTGAAGATGTAATTATACGAAAGCTCTCTGCTTCGTTAGTTTACTTTTCCTAGTGGTTACTTACGCATTTGTGAACACACGCTGCTAGTGGTTTTATTGCATATATATATATATATATATATATATATATATATATATATATATATATATATATATATATATATATATATATATATATATATATATATAAAACACACAAGAAACCCACAGTCGGAGAAAATAGACTTCGACTGAAAGAAGATTCTACATTTAGGCTACCAATTGTAGCCCTCTTCAGTTGGTAGCCGAAATACAGAATCTTCTTTCATTCGAAGTTTATTTTCTCCGACTGTGGTTTCTTGTGTGTGCTACTACATTTCTGTTTAGACATTATATATATATATATATATACACATATATATATATATGTATATGTATTGTATATATATACACACACATATAGGAACGTATGTATATACATATAATTATACATTAACACAGAGCAAATCATTTCCTGAAACACATGTAAATAAGGAAGTAACATTGTATTCCATTTCAAGATTTAGCTGTCAGATCTATATCAATTCTGATATTACGGTTAGAAGCAGTTTCAACGAGAAGGCTGAGAACTTACTAGCTAATTAGATAATTCATGACCAGCAAGCCGAAATGATTATCTAATATACGTGTATTCTTACACACTCACACACACACACACACACACACATACACACACACACACACACACACAAACATATTATATATATATATTATATATATATATTATATCTATATATATATATATATATATATATATATATATATATATATATATATCGATAATTTTTATGACAGTTGCATGCAGGGTTCGAACCCGCTGTACTCGGCTATCCGTAAACTACCTGTACGGTGCCCTAGACCACTCTGTGGTGTAGTGGTCTAGGGCACCGTACAGGTAATTTACGGATAGCCGAGTACAGCGGGTTCGAACCCTGCATGCAACTGTCATAAAAATGATCGGTTTGATGTCGCTGCCATTAGCGTATTTCTCTCATATATATATATATATATATATATATATATATGTATATGTATATATGTATATTATATATATATGTATATATATCGAATACGGGATCTCGACTAATCAAGACAATTTCATTCCAAGTATTAGCCTTTTCGAGAAACAACGGGCTTGCGGCAACTTGAGAGAGAGAGAGAGAGAGAGAGAGAGAGAGAGAGAGAGAGAGAGAGAGAGAGAGAGAGAGAGAGAGAGATTCTCACTGGTGGCCTCGGAACCAAAGAAGGAAACGGACCAACCAGCTGGGAAGACGTGGTCTAAGGAAAAACAAATTGTTCGGATGGATACACAGGGCTACAAATGATTATAAAAAGACATTTTACATGCACACACACACAACCGTGCGCACACACACACACACACACACACACACACACACACACACACACACACACACACACACACACACACACACACACGGGTCATAACGAGCATAGCTCCTGTTCCGTAAAATGCAACTAGGTAAACGCACACACACACACACACACATATACGTATATTTTTGTGTATGTGTGTATACGTGCGTGTGTACGTGTTATGTGCACGTGTGTTTGTATGAATATATACAATGAGTTGGAATCTGTGCGCCTTTCTTCATCTTGCCAAATATCTCGTAAACCAAACCCAAAAGCTCGAATATTTCACGACGAAGAATGTGCAAATGTCCTTGAGCTGCAACCGCCATCTTCGTTATCCTCAGTTCCTGTCCCTTCGAAGGACTCGCCATCCTTGTCATCTGCTAGGTGGGCGTATGAAGACACTCCGCCCTTCGAGGTCCTTCTGGCTCCGAAGTCCATCAGATATTCCGAAGTCCTTCCGGTTGTTAAATCCTTTTGGTTTCAGTGTTTTTTTGGTTCTGGAGTCCTTTTAGTTTCGAAGTCCTTCTGGTTTCGAAGTCCTTTTAGTTTCGAAGTCCTTCTGGTTTCGAAGTCCTTTTAGTTTCGAAGTCCTTCTGGTTTCGAAGTCCTTCCGGTTGTTAAGTCCTTTTGGCTCCAGTGTTTTTTGGTTCTGGAGTCTTTCTAGTTTCGAAGTCCTTCTGGCTCCGAAGTCCATCAGATATTCCGAAGTCCTTCCGGTTGTTAAGTCCTTTTGGCTCCAGTGTTTTTTGGTTCTGGAGTATTTTTAGTTTCGAAGTCCTTCTGGCTCCGAAGTCCATCAGAAATTCCTAAGTCCTTCTGATTGTTAAGTCTTTTTGGCTTTAGTGTTTTTGGTTCTGAAGTCCTTTTAATTTTGAAGCCCTTCTGTTTCCAAGTCCATCAGATATTCCAAAGTCCTTCCGGTTGTTAAGTCCTTTTGGCTCCAGTGTTTTTTTGATTCTGAAGTCCTTTTAGTTTCGAAGTCCTTCTGGTTCCGAAGTCCATCAGATATTCTTAAGTCCTTCTAGCTGTTAAGTCCTTTTGGCTTCAGTGTTTTTGTTTCCTAAGTCCTTTTCGTTTCAATGTTCTTCTATTTTCGTGATCCTTTTGGCTCCGAAGTGGTCCTTTGGTTCTGAAATTCTTCTGGTTCCGAAGTATTTTCAAGTTCTGAAGTCCTCCTGGTTTCAAAATCCTTCAGTTTTGATGTCTTCCTTGTTCCGAAGTCTTTGTGACTCCCAAATCCTTCTGGGTCCAAAGTCCCTCCGGCTTCAAAGCCCTTTTGTCCCCGAAGTCCTTCTGTTCCCGAAGTCCTTCTGTCCCCGAAGTCCTTCTGTTCCCGAAGTCCTTCTATTCCCAAAGCGCCTTCTGTCCCCGAAGTCCTTCTGTTCCCGAAGTCCTTCTGTTCCCGAAGTCCTTCAGGTTACAAAGCCCTTCTTTCTCCGAAGTCCTCCTGTTCCCGAAGTCCTTCTGTCCCCGAGGCCCTTCTGTTCCCGAAGTCCTTCTGTCCCCGAAGTCCTTCTGTCCCAGAAGTCCTTCTGTCCCCGAAGTCCTTCTGTCCCCGAAGTCCTTCTGTCCCCGAAGTCCTTCTGTTCCCGAAGTCCTTCTGTTCCCGAAGTCCTTCTGTCCCCGAAGTCCTTCTGTCCCCGAAGTCCTTCTGTTCCCGAAGTCCTTCTGTCCCCGAAGTCCTTCTGTTCCCGAAGTCCTTCTGTCCCAGAAGTCCTTCTGTCCCAGAAGTCCTTCTGTCCCCGAAGTCCTTCAGGTTCCAAAGCGCCTTCTGTCCCCGAAGTCCTTCTGTCCCCGAAGTCCTTCTGTCCCCGAAGTCCTTCTGTTCCCGAAGTCCTTCTGTCCCCGAAGTCCTTCTGTCCCCGAAGTCCTTCTGTCCCCGAAGTCCTTCTGTCCCCGAAGTCCTTCTGTCCCCGAAGTCCTTCTGTCCCCGAAGTCCCTTCTGTCCCCGAAGTCCCTTCTGTCCCCGAAGTCCCTTCTGTCCCCGAAGTCCCCTTCAGGTTCCGAAGTCCCTTCTGTCCCCGAAGTTCCTTCTGTCCCCGAAGTCCCCTTCAGGTTCCGAAGTCCTCTTCGTCCCGAAGTCTCTTTTCCAGCACGTCGCGTCTCAACTTTGCTTTGATTTTTCGTATCACAGACTCCGGATTTGGTTTGATTCGGAGCGTTCCGGGCCTGAGTCGCACGGAGGGCTCTTCGTTGATCCCTCTTCCCAGCCCGGATTGACGCGGAGGCATCTCGCCATGCGGACCAACAGATCTCCTCTTCTCCCACGGGGCTGTATTGTCCTTCTTGTTGTCTCTTTACTGATCGAGAGTAATACATATGCATGATCTGCATTTGTGAAATCACGTTTGTGTGTGTGTGTGTGTGTGTGTGTGTGTGTGTGTGTGTGTGTGTGTGTGTGTGTGTGTGTGTGTGTGTGTGTGTGTGTGTGTGTGTGTGTGTGTGTGTGTGTGTGTGTGTATTTACCTAGTTGTATCTCATCTTACGGAAAGGGGAGCTATGCTCGTGTGTGTCCCTTCTTTGTATTTCGCAGTGTCTAGTTTGCTTTTAAATTTGTGTGTGTGTGTGTGTGTGTATTTACCTAGTTGTATTATACGGGAAGGGAGCTATGCTCGTGGTGACCCGTTTTGTGTGTGTGTGTGTGTGTGTGTGTGTGTGTGTGTGTGTGTGTGTGTGTGTGTGTTAGTGTGTGTGTTAGTGTTTGTGTGCGTGTTAGTGTGTATGTATGCGTGTGTGTGTGTGTGTTAGTGTATATGTATGCATGTGTATGTGTGTGTATGTACATGTGTGTATGTGTGTACCTATATCCTTGCATTAAAGTCACGTCCTTGCATTCTTATATCTTTTCATTTTGTCATCGAAAACTCTGGCTATGTAATAAGAACAAGAACATCCTTCGATCAAGACGCCATTCCCTTTTTCTCAGAACCTTCTTAGATATACACCAGAAGGGCTTATTTGACCACTTGACACAGTATATCTTAGTCTTTATGACTCAAAATTTCGAGAAGAAATACTTTAGTGCCGCTTACATGCATATGACTTCGATAACTCGTTCTCGTCTCCGGAGTTGAGACTAAATTCGTTGAAATCTGAAGACCTTACCCCTCCATCAATACGGTGACCCACACTCCTTCGTCTAAGAACACTTGACCTTTTGGAATATTACCAGAAGCCCTCTGTCCTGAACAAGGCCTCCGAGGACCGAGACCCATGGTCACCTCACGTTCACAAACCTGATCTAATCAGATCCTTCGTTACTAGCCAGAATAATAACCATAAAGTCCTCCGCTCTGTTGAAGTGGTTGGTGCCTTTTCCAATAGACGCGAGTGTCTGAGTTATACGCTTGTCACAATTCCTTTGTTTCGCTTCGTCTGGTTCGTTGAAGGACATCAATGTCTTCGCCCTCGCGATGTTTTAACATAAGTGTAGTATGTGTATATTTTTGTGTGAGTGTATGCCATGACCCGGTCACCCCTTTATAAGAAGAAAAGATATTTTAGTGTATATTTATATATGTAATACACTTTTACACTTATTGGTTTTGTTCAGACTGCACATTCAAGATTGTCATTTAGATTCTTACTCATATATAATGTGTATAAACTATATATTTATATATATATATATATATATATATATATATATATATATATACACACACACACACACACACACGTGCTAGTACAGGTTCAAATCCTTGGCTGTACCGTTTCATTTTCTGCATGTTGGCTTTCTCGAGTTTCGATGTTGATGGCTTAGAACTAATGTGTATTGTGGTTGACAAATAAATATAAATATATATATATATATATATATATATATATATATATATATATATATATATATATATACAAATGCATATATCACAGAGAACCCGCAGTCGAAGGAAAGGAAAACTTGGTAGAACGTTTGACTTCTATATGTCGGCTAGTCGTATATGTAAATGTATGCATGAAGAAATACATATGCATATTCATATTCACGTACATACACTGTCTTACGATTTTATTCACTTGAGGAAATCATCGAAGAGTGAAGTTGAAACAAATCCTGACATTCTTTTTTTTTTTTTTTTTTTTAGTGTATTCAGAATAATTTATTTAATTGAGGCAGGGAGGGTGGATGAGGTGGATAGTCTCGTCATCCATTGGTTGATGGATTTTTCTCGATTGGATGGCTGGCGGGCACCCCAAAACTAACCACGACACACTTAACATAGTCAATTCTCCCAAACGTCGATTAATTGTATCATATAATGGACCACCGTCACTGACATATTACTAAAACTGTTTCTACCACTCTCTTCGTTACAGTATCACGCTCCTGAGAATTTATTTAATCTGTCGCCAGACGATTTTATTCAGTTGGGGGGGGAGCTGAGTTAGTACTTGTGTACAGAACGCTTTCTCGATTTCCGCGCGAGGCTATGCCGAATGAAAAACGGGAGTCGGCGATCTACTCAATTCCCCGTTTTCTTCTGGGGTCTTATTTAAGCCCAGACTATAAACTTTCCTCACAACTTTTTCCTGACTGATATTTCTTCTCCACGTTCAATCTGAGCGTGTGTGTGTGTGTGTGTGTGTGTGTGTGTGTGTGTGTGTGTGTGTGTGTGTGTGTGTGTGTGTGTGTGTGTGTGTGTGTGTGTGTGTGTGTGTGTGTGTGTGTGTGTGTGTGTGTGCGTGTGTTCACCTAGGTCTTTGGATCACTTGTTGGACTCGTGATCGACAGTTATTAACCTCCCGGATGAGAGCTCAGAGCTCGTATGAATCTATGGGTAACACTGTGACCTAACACGCACACACACTTCCAATTCTCCGCCCACAAGAGTTGGAGTAACACCCCGCAGCGCAGGTATACTAAAATTATTTCAGCCTTGGGCAGGATTCGAATCCGTACCGCCGTAGTGGTAGGCGAGAACTCTAACCACAGCGCCACGAGGTGTGTGTGTGTGTGTGTGTATTACCTAGTTGTACCTAGTTGCATTATACGGGAACGGAGCTATGCTCGTGGTGCCCCGTCATTTGTATCTTTCAGCATAATTTTTTTTCTTAAAATCTTGAATAGTGTTTGCACACACTGTTTCCTTATCTAATTAGTTCCAGTGTGTGTGCGTGTGTGTGTGCATGTGTGTGTGTGTGTGTGTGTGTGTGTGTGTGTGTGTGTGAAGAGAGAGAGAGAGAGAGAGAGAGAGAGAGAGAGAGAGAGAGAGAGAGAGAGAGAGAGAGAGAGAGAGAGAGAGAGAGAGAGAGAGAGAGAGAGAGAGAGAGAGAGAGAGAGAGAGAGAGAGAGAGAGAGAGAGAGAGAGAGAGAGAGAGAGAGAGAGAGAGAGAGAGAGGAGAGAGAGAGGAGAGAGAGAGGGGGGGAGGAGTTGGTCACAAACTCTCTCCTTGTCAAGACTCTTCACTTATCTTCTTCACCACAACTTCCGTCCCTGATCGCGCTACAGGATTCGCAATCAACGTTTTTCTTGAGGACAACATTTTGTTTCACATTTACCCCCAATTCTCCTCTCCTTTCCTCCTTCCTCCCTCTCCCCCACCCCCTCGGTCCTACTCTCTTCCTCCCTCCTCCTAATTTACTTCCTCCTAAAGTCTTCTTTTTGACTCTCAATCACCTCTTCCTCTTCTTGTTCCTCTTCATTCTCCTCCCTCTCGTCCTCCTCCTCTTCAGGTCCTTTTCTTTGGTGTTCTTGGTTTTGGACTTTCTCTGAGACTCTTCGTGTCTTCAAGAAATTTTGAGTTTATTTATTTATTTTTTTTTTGTATTCCTCCATGGGCGTCCGTAATCTTCCAGTCTTTAAGAAATTTTGAGTTTTTGTTCTTCTCGTATCCCCCCATGGAGGTCTGGACTCTTCCTCTCTTCAAGAAAATTTGATTTTTTGTTCTTTTCGTATCCCCCATGGGCATGCAGAGTCTTCCTCTCTTCAAGAAATTTTGAGTTTTTGTTCTTTGCGTATCCCCCATTGGCGTCCGGAAGGAGGGAGTGGTGGGGCAAGAGGGGGGCAGTTGACCTACTGGATAATTTGTGTGAACGTTTGTGAATGTTAAAAAAAAAAAAATGTCCAGATAATTAATAAAAATGAAAATAAAAATAATAATAAAGATAAAAATAATAATAATAATAAAAGATAAATAAATAAATAAATAGAATAAATAATGAAAATAATAAAATAAGATAAATAAATGAAAAAATTAATAAATAAATAAAATAAAAATGAATAAATGAATGAATAAATAAATAAATAAAATAGAAAATAAAATGAAAATAAATAGATAAATAAATAAACAAATAAATAAAAAATAAAAGAAAAGTCAACGTGTACATTGTTCTGACTGAAACCTTGGGTCACCTTTCCGCCTAGCTAATGCTGTCAGGAACCTACATAACAAGTCCGCGCTGGGTCCCGGGTATCGAACTCACGATCACCTACCTACAAGCTCAAGACGGTATTTTCCCTTGGGTGCGGCGCTGCCTAAGAAGTAAAATTGATATGCGTGTCCCGTTTAGTCACCCTCATCCCACTTAAAAAAAAAAAAAAAAAAAAAAAAATATCCTACGGACTCCCTTGTACTTCTCCCCCTCCCTCACTCCCCCTCTTTTTCGGTTATAGTAAGTTTCATAATCCCTTTAATATGATGGCGTCACCCTAAGATGAATCAAATAGTCTAAAACAAACAAAGGTTTACAAAGGCGGAGCATGCCGACAGGAGACCTTTGATCCATATCTAGGTCGGATGAAAAAAAAAAAAAAAAAAAAAAAAAAAAAAAAAAAAAAAAATCATAATAATAAATTAAAACTATAATAATGTAAAAATAACAAATATGAATAGATTCTTTGCACAGTGGCATCTTATCAAAGGAGTTGATATCTCCTAGACTTAAGGGATTTCTGTTTAATGGATTTTGGGCGAGATGCAGGGATGACCCGTCATCCAGGAGGAGCCAAGATAAGATAGAGCGAAGGGGAGTGGATGGGAGTGGAGTATGTGGGGATAGAATGGGTGGGAGTGGTTTTCATGCCTTTGTTTTTTGGCTACCTCTCTTGTAAGGGGGAAAAAGCCTTTGGTATATGTATGTATATTCTAAATAACTTCAAATTGACAAAGTTCAGTTGCAAACACCAGGGGCCGAATTTATGAAATATCCTAACCCCTAAGTCTAGACATAAATCTTCAAAACGGAGATTTTTACCTAAATCCCTATGTCGACGACCTAAATGGTTATGTCTAGACCTAAATGCTTATATCTAAAATGTCTAGACATAAGCATTTAGGTGGCCGACATAGGGATTTAGGTAAAATCTCCGTCCTTTTGAAGACTTATGTCTAGACTTAGGAGTTAGAATCTTTTAATAAATTCGGCCCCGATTTTTTGTTTAATATAGCGTCCGCTAGAATATGGAATCACTTAAGTCCAAAATACCTTTTACCTCAAATTACATATATTGAGGGTTGAGTGAATTTCTTCTATTTAATCCTCTCTGCATATGTCCTCTCTCCAGTTTACTTTCTATTTAATCCTCTCTGCATATGTCCTCTCTCGTTTCCTTCTATCTAATCCTCTCTGCATATGTCCCCTCTTGTTTACTTTCTATTTAATCCTCTCTGCATATGTCCTCTCTCGTGTCCTATTTAATCCTCTCTGCATATGTCCTCACTCTCGTTTATTTTCTATTTAATCCTCTCTGCATATGTCCTCTCTCCCGTTTACTTTCTATTTAATCCTCTCTGCATATGTCCTCTCTCCCGTTTACTTTCTATCTAATCCTCTCTGCATATCTCCTCTCTTGTTCACTTTCTATCTAATCCTCTCTGCATATGTCCTCACTCCCGTTCACTTTCTATTTAATCCTCTCTGCATATGTCCTCTCTCCCGTTTACTTTCTATTTAATCCTCTCTGCATATGTCCTCTTTCTTTTACTTTCCTATCTTGGTTATATCGATTCTCCTCAATTGCCTTCTTCCTTCTCCTTTTGTCTTTTCTTCCTTCTACTACTCTTCCTCATTTTTTCCTTTCCATCTTCTTCTTCCTCCTCTTCTCCCTCCTTTCTCAAACACTCCTTTTCCTTCTCCTCTTTTCCTCCTTTTCCTTTTCCTTCTCTTTTTCTCTTCTTCTTCCTCCTCCTTTTGTATTTTCTTCTTTTGACTACTCTTCCTCATTCTTTCCGCATTCTCTTCTTCTTCCTCCTTTCTCAAACACTCCTTTTCCTTCTCCTCCTTTCCTCCTTTTCTTTTCCTCCTCTTCTTCTCCCTCCTCCTTTTGTCTTTTCTTCCTTCGTCTCTTCCTCATTCTTTCCGCATTCTCTTCTTCTTCCTCCTCATCTCCCTCCTTTCTCAAACACTCCTTTTCCTTCTCCTCTTTTCCTCCTTTTCCTTTTCCTTCTCCTTTCCCCTTCTTCTTCCTCCTACTTTTGTTTTTTCTTCCTTCGATGACTCTTCGTTTTCCGTATTCTCATCTTCTTCCTCCTCTTCTCCCTCCTTTCTTCTCAAACACTCCTTTCCCTTCTCCTCTTTTCCCACATTTCTTTCCTTAACTTCTTCCTTCTCTTCTCCGTCCTTTCTCAAACACTCCTTTTCCTTCTCCTCCTTTCCTCCCTTTTCTTTCCTTCTTCTTCTTCTTCCTCCTCTTCTTCCTCCTTTTTCAAACACTCCTTTTCCTTCTCCTCCTTTCCTCCTTTTCCTTTCCTCTTCTTCTTCTTCCTTCTCTACTACCTCTTTTCTCAAACACTCCTTTTCCTTCTCCTCCTCTCCTCCTTTTCTTCTTCCTCCTCTTCTCCGTCCTTTCTCAAACACTCCTTTTCCTTCTCCTTTTCTTTCCACCTTTTCCTTTCCTCTTCTTTTTCTTCCTCTTCTCCCTCCTTTCTCAAGCATTCCTTTTCCTTCTTCTTTCCTCCTTTTCCCTTCATCTTCATATCACTCTCCTCCTCCTCCTCCACCTCTATCTCCTTTTCCTCTTTTTCCTCCTCCTCCTTCTCCTCTTCCTCCTCCTCCTCCTCTTCCTCCTGCTCCTTCTCCTCTTCCTCCTTCTCCTTCTCCTCTTCCTCCTGCTCCTTCTCCTCTTCCTCCTCCTCCTTCTCCTCTTCCTCCTCCTCCTTCTCCTCTTCCTCCTCCTCCTTCTCCTCTTCCTCCTCCTCCTTCTCCTCTTCCTCCTCCTCCTTCTCCTCTTCCTCCTCCTCCTTCTCCTCTTCCTCCTCCTCCTCTTCCTCCTGATCCTTCTCTTCCCCTTTCTCTTCTCATTTGATATTAACTTCCTTTCCTTACTCTTCCTCCTCCTCCTCCTCCTCCTCCCGCTCTCTCATCCCCCCCACCTTCGAAATCTCCATTATCTATTTTCTCCCTGGCCCAATCTCCCCCTGTTCTCATTTACATTATTTTCTCATAACTTGTCATTACTCTTTGTCTCCCCGTCTTCGTTCACATTATTCCTCTCCTCGACTTTTCTCACCGAGCTAATCACCATTATTATCTCCGTCTTCTCCTACACGAACTCCTTCGCCAACAGCGTCAAC
>NC_134820.1:27305323-27310323 GCF_046742065.1 Oratosquilla oratoria | reverse complement strand
ATCGGTTTTGTTCAATTTGATCTTGTTTTCCGTTTTCTTTTATTTTCTATTTTTATTTCATTTTGTATTTTTATTTCATTTTTTATATTATTTCAATTTCTATTTTGGATCTATTTTGTTCAATTTGATCTTATTTTCTTCTCTCTTATTTTCTGTTTCATTTCAATTTCTATTTTGGATCTGCTTTGCTCAATTTGATCTTGTTTTCTGTTTTTTTTTATTTCACTTTCTATTTTGGACCTGCTTTGTTAAACTTGACCTTATTTTATATTTTCTTTTATTTTCTAATTCTATTTCATTTTCTATTTTGGACCTGTTTTGTTCAATGTGGTCTTATTTTCTATTTTATTTTATTTTCTATTTTATTCCATTTTCTTCTTAATTTTCTTCCATTTTACTTTATTTTCTATTCTATTTAATTTAATTTTGTTTTATTTTTTAACTATTACTATGCCTTCGTCCAACTGCCCTCGTTATATCCCTCCGTGACCTGACCTAACCTAACCTGATCTATTATCCCCAAGAATAGAAACATTGGTCATTTCCCGAAGAAAAAAGAAAGTCTTTCTTATATGATTCGGGATCTCGATCCATTGAGTCTCCACTCACGTTGCGATCACGGGTCTTTCGACTATCTTCCGGAAGTTTACCGGGGAAGAAGAAACAGAGCGAGATTGTCCGGGAATCGTCCGGGCATGGACACCGTTTTCTGTGTTCATGACTGTTCCAAGTCACCTGCAAGGAAGGCTTGTACCAAGGTCAGGCCTTGAAGAATTCGTTTTCTGTAGAATTCACGTACCATAAGTAATTTTTATTTATTAATATTGTCACCCCGTTAGAACTTGCATTGTGGAAATATAACATTATTAATACTATTACGTCTCTCATATCTATCTGTGAATATATTAGTATTGTATCTCGATAAAGTTGAAAAGTATTATATAAACCAAATTAGTCGTGGTGCTATTAAATGTGTATTATATCCTTCTTGCATAAAGAATTATGTTCCGCTGCCAAGACAGCAGCTTTATTCACCTATACTCGCTTTTTAATTTCAATAAACAAGTCCCGCGAGAACTGGCGTTTACTTCCATTCTTCCTCTCGGGGAAGTGTACCCTTCACCAACTGTAGTAACAAAAAACTACAGGCTGAGGTCCGGGCGGGTACGAATCCCGTAAATCATGGAAAAAAAATGTTTTCAGTTGTCCTCACGGTAACCTCACGATAACGTTTAGCAGTTTTCGCAAACAACAATATTTGCTCCTTGCACGCATTTTTGTAATGAATGATATACAAAACTACTTTTATTTAAGAACACAAGAACTTAAGTATGGAGGAGGCTCTAAGAGTCTAGGCGCATGCGCTGTGAGGTGCCTGTAAATAGTATTGCTTATTACTTATGAAAAATGCGTAGAATGAGGTTAATTGTTGGTGAAAAAAAATCAACGTGAATGATTCTGTGGCTGTTATGAGGACGCTTTATTTCAGGTCGGAATTCATGCGTCAACTGAATAAAATAACACACACACACACACACACACACACACACACACACACACACACACACACACACATACACACACACGACTCGGTGGCGCTGTTGGTAGAGTCCCAAACTGTCACTACGGCGGTCCGGGTTCGAATCCTGCCCAGGGCTGAAAATAATTTCAGTACCGCTGCGCTTCGAGTCGTTACTCCAACTCTCGTGGGTGGGGAGTTGGGTGTGTGTGTGCGTGTAAGGTCAAAGGCATTACCCATAGATCGGTCATTCGAGCTCTGAGCTCTCTTCCGGGAGGGAAATAGCTGTCGATCACGAGTCCAACACGTGATCCAAAGACCAAGGTGAATCACACACACACACACACACACACACACACACACACACACACACACACACACACACACACACACACACACACACACGGTAATGAACGGTTCCGAATGTTCTTGTGCTCTATCGAATGCATGACTGTCAGGTTGGGTCATGCATAATCCTTTGTTTTTTCTGAGTGAGCCTGTGATGGAATTCGACATTTTTTTTTAACTGCTAAACTTGAAGCCCCAAAGTATTTTCGGTATTTTCAATTAGAAAACCAAAAGTTAGAATGTTTTTGTGCTTCGTTTCGGGTTTCCTGTCACTTGAATTCAAATGAAATGATGAACAACTTGAACAAAGCCGCCTGGATCTAACCAGAATGATATATGTTAAGTGTGTCGTTGTAGCGAGAAGGGGGTCCACTAAGGTATACTTTGTCCTTTCCTCCGGGGGAGTAGGCAAATGGTCCATACCCTGAGGACCAATGGACCCCTGGGGGAACTACAGAGTTTTGTGATTGGGACTAAAAAAAAAAAAAAAGAAAAAAGAAAAAAAAAAGTGGTTGTGTAAAATATTTTTAGTAATTAGTGTTTGATTTATGCCTTTACTTACGAGGTACCAAGATAAGAGGGAGGGAAGAGGGTAGAGGGGAGTGGGATATGTAGGGGGTGGAATAGGTTGGAGTGGTTTCTATGCCTTTGTCTTTTGGCTACCTCCCTTGTAAGGGGGAAAAAGCCTTTGGTATATGTATGTAGTGTTTGATTTAGTTAGTAAATGAACTTAGTAATAAGTTAGTTATGAGTTTGGTGTTGGGAAAGTGGTCGTCTTCAGAAGGATAAAGAACAGCAATTCATAAGGCAGGCAGGTGATGTGCTTGTACTCGTATACATTTACTCGTGGTCTTTCCCCGGAGACAACATCAGCAACTCCCCCGCTCTCCCTACCCCTCCCCCCACATCTCTGCCTCACATGTTATGGAGTATTGGACCCATAAGTTTTATGTGATCGATATTTTAAGAACTTTAGTGACATCTCTACGGACCAGAGTCACACAGCACTTTTTATATTTTTAGAGAACTCATTTCCACTTAAAAAAAAGAATGGCTGATCATTTTATCTTTTATTACCTCTCCTTTACCATCTCTAAAACCTCTTCTTCGGTGCGATATTCTCTTCATGGATAGAAACGCTGGTTTCTGCTGACAGGATACCTACTCGACTGAAATAGAGTGGAAGAGACTAACGGTGGTATTCTAAAAAAAATCTTTCCTTATACAAATCTTGTATAAATCCTTGGAAGGGAAAGATTTATATAAGGAAATACTTATTTTAAGAATATCACCGTAAGATTCTTACGGTGGTATTCTTAAAAAAAAAACCTTTCCTTATATAAATCTTTCCATCCCAAGGATTTATATAAGATTTATATGAGGAAAGATTTTTTTTTTTAAGAATACTACCTTTAGTAATCATGGAGTGAACGCAGAAACTATCGATTGTCTTCTGAGAAATTAAAATAAATTTATGGATGGGGATGACAGGTGGTAAAGGACATGGAACTGCCTAGTGTAGGCCCTATGGTCTCTCGCACTCTCCTTCATCTTTATGTTCCTATGTTCACTGTCTCAGGAATACAGCTATCTCGATTAGCGTGTGAGCTAGTGGGTGAAGTAGCCATAACTAGATCTCAGTTGATGAAGTGTGATTTTATTCACTGAATAAATCCCATTGCCATTATCGTCTAAAGGCGGGTTTTGACGATAAAAAAAAAATGTTTTAAACAATCCCCCCCACAAAAAAAAAAAAAAAAAAAAAAAAATCCCACCTTGTAATGGCTGTACTGCCACCAAAAAAAGGGTGGGGGGTGGGGGGTTTGATCGGTGTGATTATTAACCCGCTACCACAGTCAATGGCGAATGAAATGCATACATGGCATCATATTTGGGTAAACGCGTTGGTAAGTTAGGTTGAAATAATCAGCCTCGTACTTTGCAGGTCGAAGCGAAACAATAAAAAAAAAAAAAAAAAAAAAAAAAAAAAAAAAATAATAATAATAATAATAATAATAATAATGATAATAATAATAATAATAAGAGGGGATTCACACGGTCCAACGGTTCGTCGAACGCGGTTCAACAGACACGTGTTTAAAGTGATGTGTGAACGTGTGAACGGGGTATTTGGGGTTTAACCAACGTGTTCGACAACCAAATACCCCGTTCACACATCACTTTAAACACGTGTCTGTCGAACCGCGTTCGACGAACCGTTGGACCATTTAAACCCCCTCTTAGGGATCATCCACGGGTGTTATTGATGGTCATGCTCTGCTGAATAAAATCAACAATCGACAATTAAAGGTATTACCACTCGGATGGGGGTTAATACTCAAGGGTATTGTTTGCTTCGTCTTTCTAATACACACAAAAACACACACACACACATATACCCCCCCCACACACATATACCCCCCCACACACACATATACACCCACACCCACACACACATATATACCCACACACACGCAGAGAGAGAGAGAGAGAGAGAGAGAGAGAGAGAGAGAGAGAGAGAGAGAGAGAGAGAGAGAGAGAGAGAGAGAGAGAGAGAGAGAGAGAGAGAGAGAGAGAGAGAGAGAGAGAGAGAGATGCCATTTTGATTTTTCCTTTGATCGGGCGGTAATTTCTGAAATCCTTTGTTTTGATCGTTTCCCATTTGCATCAAAGACTTGTGTCCTTCTTGTCACTCTCTTTCTCTTGCCCTCTCTCTCTCTCTCTCTTTTCCTCTCTTTCTCTTTCTCTCGCCCTCTCTCTCTTTTCTCTCGCCCTCTCTTTCTCTCTCTTTCTTTTCCTCTTTCTCTCTCTCTCGCCCTCTCTCTCTTTTCCTCTCTTTCTCTTTCTCTCGAAGCACACCTATTTTCCCTTTTTATAAAAAAATGCATTTCGTCTTATCTTTGTCCTTTGTGTAATCATAATTTCTTTTGATAGAATAATTTGGAGAAAAATATGAAAGGGGTTAGGCTATTAGGCTACGTCTTTATTTTTTCGTTTTCTTTTTTTATTTATCTATTTTATTTTTATTTTGAACTGATGTGCTCTTCGTTCTGTCTTTTCCAAAAAAGCTGTCTGTGGATTTTTTTTTTTTTAACTTTTTTTCTATTTTTTTTTTTTTACCGATTTTTGGGAG
>NC_134820.1:27282823-27300323 GCF_046742065.1 Oratosquilla oratoria | reverse complement strand
AATTTATGAAGCGGCCTTGTTGTGGATGTGCTGTGTCTTGCGGCACTGCTTCTGACCCTGGGCAGTGGACAGGATGCAGGGATGACCCGTCATCCAGGAGGTGACAAGATAAGAGGGAGGGAGGAGGGTGGAGGGGAGTGGAATATATAGGAAATGGAATGAGTGGGAGTGGTTTCTATGCCTTTTTCTTTTTGGCTACCCCCCGTGCAGGGCGAAAAAGCCTTTGGTATATGTATGTATATACTTCTCTTATGTTCGTCATTCAGTTTCTCACTATATGCCGCAAGAGTAATTTGACATTAGGAAATTTAGAAATCAAATGATCATAACCGAAATAATTTCTACTCAAACGAAGTAGCAAAAGCAAGTAGCAAAACCAAATAGCAAAAGCAAGTAGCAAAACTAAATAGCAAAAACAAGTAGCAAAACCAAATAGCAAAAACAAGTAGCAAAAGCAAATCGCGAAAAGCAAGTAGTATGCTAGCCAAAAATGCCTAGCGTACCGCCACCTTTAGACTGAAGAGCCCTTTACGTTGGGTCCTCATTACAAAGAACTTTAACGAAAACTTGCGACGAGACAATCACCTTGGCCGAGACGTTTTCAAGACTTAAACATCAAAATTGTGATTCACCAAACAATTGAATTCTTTGTAAGACTTATATAGAGAGCTCGCTAGCCGAACGGGTTAGGTTGTCATTACTTTCGGCGAAGGTCGAAGTGATGGTGGATCGAACCCTGCCACCGGCGAAGTTGAACCAAAGGCATGGTTCGTTAAATTCCACGCTACAAAGTCATCTGTGAGGGGCACCGTCCTAGCCTCCCGATGTTTTTGTTTTGTTATAATTTGTCTGTCTGATTTTCATTTATTATTAGTTATATGTCAATTTATAATCATTTACTATTTACCTGTTTGATTGTTATTCAACTATACCTATGCATTAATTTATGTATTTTATTTGTTATTTTTACATTATTATAGTTTTAATTTATTATCATGATTTTTTTTTTTTTTTTTTTTTTTTTTTTTTTTGCATCCGACCTAGATATGGATCAAAAGGTCTCCTGTCGGCATGCTCCGCCTTTGTAATCCTTTGTAAATATGGGGGGGGAGGGGGAGTTTGTGACGTTAAACCATATTAAGATTTGTATTTTGTCAGAAACAACCATCGCTTCTATCCTTAGGGATTACATTCTATCCAGGAATTCGATTAAGAGAGACAGTAAGAAGGAAGGCGAGTAGAAATTAGAAATGAAGAGAGATTAACCTTCAATCGTGAAATATTACTGCGTGACGCTGGTCAGTATGGGCGCCACAAATTATCATCTGTGTACAAGCAAATTTAAAGATGCTTTTTTTTTTCTTATTAGCTATGATGGCACACACTACTTATTTCGTTCAGGTTAATGCCAGAAAATATATTTTTTTCATAAATGACAAGGACGGAAAAAAGTCTATTAATTACCGAATGAAATGACATAACTACAATTACAATAGCACTAATGATAAGAAAAAACACAGGTGTTCTAAAAAAAAAAAAAAAAAAAAAAAAAAAAAAAAAAAAAAAAAAAAAAAAAAAAAAAAAAAAAAAAAAAAAAAAAAAAAAAAATCCAGCCCCCTTTGTGTTTGTGTTGAATTGCAATCCAACATTTGTCTATCACACATCGAACTTTGACTAGCCCCAGCAACTCTCCTAAAGGTACAATTTGCCCAGTGTGATTACCATACATCGAACCTTGACTAGCCCCAGCAACCCTCTTAAAGGTACAATTTGCCCAGTGTGATTACCATACATCAAACTTTGACTAGCCCCAGCAACCCTCCTAAAGGTACAACTTGCCCAGTGTAATTACCATACATCGAACTTTGACTAGTCCCAGCAACCATCCTAAAGGTACAATTTGCCCAGTGTGATTATTAATCCTACTACAGCTAATGGCAGTGACGCGCATCCTACTACCTGGAATCATATTTGGGTATGCGTTTTGGTAAATTCAATTAAAGTCATCAGCCTCGTTCTTTGCAGATCGAAGCAAAAGAACCCCACTAAAAAAAAAAAAAAAAAAAAAAAAAAAAAAAATAAAAAAAAATAGAATTAGTGCTCTGGATAATCGTTCAACGATAATCGTTGAACGATAATCGTTGGACGATCATCGTTGAACGATCATCGTTGAGCAATAATCGCAACCAGAGCTAATTTCGCGAAATCTTCCATCAGGAGGCTAGGACGGTGTCCCCTCACATAGGGCTTTGAAGCTTGGGATTAACGAGCCATGACCTTGGTCCAACTCGCTGGCGGCAGGGTTTGAAACGCCGTTATCTCAACCACCGTCGCAAGTTGCGACGCTCTAAACCACTCGGGTAGCGAGTATCCCAAACAAGTGCAGCTCGTTAAGGAAGTGGTTGGAAGGCAAACGAATAAGTGGTGATAATTGGCTCCCTATTTTTTTTTCCTTCTTATTAATCAGGCACCCATTATGCAATTTACGCCTCGAGAACAGCTCGGTAATTGGCCAATTCAGGGTCGTAATTCAGCCATTGCTCAGCCACTCGTTTTTTTTTTTCTTTTCTGCAAAACGCGTCCAGAGAGCTCATGGGAAGGAACTTGACTCGTATGCGGACCGTGTCCGAGAAACCGGAGTCAAAAGTCAAAATTTCGAGAAGAAGAAGAAAAAAAGGTCATTAACCTGCGGTCGAAACAGGGTGGGTGGGGAAAGAGGAGGAGGAAGAAGAAAAAGAAGATGAAGAAGAGGAAGAAGAGGAAGAAGAAGAAGAAGAAGAAAAAGAAAAGAACGATAATGAGAAGCGGAAGAAGTAGAAGAAAAGGAAGAAGAAAAGGAAAAAGAAGAAGAAGAAAAGGAAGAAGATGAAGAAGAAGAAAATGAAGAGGAAGATGAAGAAGAGGAAGAAAACAGGATTCACTCAGATACGGCCGAAACAGCAAGGGAATACAATTTTCAAAAAGCAGAAGAAAAAGAAGAAAAACAAACCCAGGGATCGGTTACTAACGGCCGAGACCGTGCGGGACTCGAACCTAGGTCTCTATGACAAGTCAAGGATCGTATACAAACGGGGTCACATGCTCATCGATACCTCTTGGATTCCAAATCACCCGTTAGCAACAACGAGTTGCGGTCACAGTCAGTCAACTCCAACTTTTCGAAATAAAATTTCATCAAACCGATCCATGCGCGGTTTTCAACTCTTCTTAAACTTCGCAAATAAACAAACCGAGCTGTTGTGGCGTGTTTGGAATCGATCCCGGCTCTCGGGTGTAAAGGCTGCAGGTGATTGCCACTTGCCCTGACAAAGAAGATGCAAGTGAAGGCATTGGTCGAAGGGGAGAGCCTCCTTATAGAGGTTCTTCGGGCGTTTTGAAGAGTTTCTTGTTGTTTATGTTCGAAGGAATCATTCTTAGACGGAAGTCTTGATGACGTCCTCCATAGATGTCGAAATTTCGTGAAGAGTTAAGGAACAGTTTCCATGACGATGGAACATTTCACACGTTTTCTTCTGGCAGATATATGAAATTTATTTGTATTTTCTTAATAATTTTGCCAAAATGTTCTCCACTGAAGTCGAAATTTCGTGAAGAGTTTTGAACAGCTTCCAGGACAATGGAACATTTCACCAGTTTTGTTCTGGCAGACATATGAATCTTATTTTTTTTCTTAATAATTTTGCCACAATAGTCTCCACACAGAGGTCGAAATTTCGTGAAGAGTTTTGAACAGCTTCCAGGACGATGGAACATTTCACAAGTTTTCTTCTGGCAGATATATGAAACTTATTTGTTTGTTTTTTCTTAATAATTTTGCCACAATAGTCTCCACAGAGGTCGAAATTTCGTGAAGAGTTTTGAACAATTTCCAGGACGATGGAACATTTAAGTTTTCTTCTAGCAGATATATGAAACTTTTTTTTTTCTTAATAATTTTGCCACATTGGTCTCCACAGAGGTCGAAATTTCGTGAAGAGTTTTGAACAATTTCCAGGACCAATGCATGTGAATATGGATCTTATTTGTTTTTTCTTAATAATTTTGCCACAGTAGTCTCCGCAGAGGTCGAAATTTCGTGAAGAGTTGAGGAACAGCTTCTAGGACCATGGAACATTTCACACGTTTTCTTCTGGTAGACATATGAGTCTTATATGTTTTTCTTAATCATTTTGCCATAATGTTTTCCTTTGCTTGAATCAAATAGCTTTGTGGACAGCAGATAAAAATGTGTAAATTGTCAATTGTAGTGAAAGGATTAGAAATATTCCGGGCAATGCTAAAGGGCGATTTCATTCGAGTAAGTGATAAACTTCAGTTAAAAGAGAGAAAAAAAACTCTAAATGAAAGAGACGTAATTTTCTTTCCTCTTGCTTGAATAGAGGTCACGACTTTGAACAAAAAAATGGTATTAGCATTCTAATTGAAAAAAAAAAAAAAAAAAAATCCTCCCTGGCTGAATGGGGCTTCCAGGTCACAGATTTGATTTGAATAATTGACGTCAACAATTCAATATAGATTAACCATCTTACCATCATTAGTGATTGACGAGATAAACACCATATGAGGACGGAGCCTTTATTTGTACGACGTTTCGCTTATTACAGCTTTTTCAAGTACAAGTTGAGATACAAATGCTTGAGATTAAATAAGGGGAAAGGAGGGAACTTATAGATTTGTCTTGACTACCGTTGTGAGATAGAAAATGGGCCACTATAGAAAATGAACCCTGGGGTCCATTTTCCACAGTGTTAAATGGACCCCCCATGGAAAATGGATCCCCCACTCAAAATACTAGAAAAAAGACTTTTTTTTTCTATTCATAAACATATAACACACCAACATTTATTGATAAATATTGTTTATTAAAATACCTAATCTAACCTAACATATAACAGCCTAACCTAATGACGATAAGTTGCATATTTTAGTAGGGGGTCCATTTTCTATAGGGGGTCCATTTTACACTGTGGAAAATGGACCCAGTCCAATTTCAAGGGGGTTCATATTCCATTTTAACTGATGGAATCTTCTGCGCATATACATATTCCCTATAGCTGCCGCCGTGTGATTTGGTTAAATCGGAAGAGAAAATCTTTAATTAGCAAAAGAGGAAATGACAAGTCAAAAATCTTAACTTCGCAAAAGAGGACATGACAAGTCAAAAATCTGCGGTCAGAAAAAAAAAAAAAAAAAAAAACCCGATGGCGATGCTTGGACCGCAGTCACGATGCTGGTCACGGAATTAATAAGAATGATTGGTGACAAAGATTTCATTTGAATTACTACGACAAGTCAAATCCTCCGTTCCTGCTTGAATGGAACCTCGAGGCCAAGGGTTTAATGAAAATCCTCCTCCTCCTCCTCCTCACCCTCCTCCTTCGCCTCCTCCTCCTCCACCTTCTTCTTGTCCTACTTTTCGTCCTTCCTCTCTGCCTTCCCCGCACCACCTTCCTATTCTTCTCTCACGTTCCTCCTTCTACTCTTTCCTTTTTCCTCCTATTCTTCCTTATTTTTTCTTCCCCTCCTCTTCCTCTCCTCTTCCTCGGGAGAGATTGTCCACAAGGATAGAAGCTCTGGTAAGCATCCTCCTTCTCCTTCTCGTCCTTCTCCTACTCCTCCTTCTTCTCCTCTTCCTCCTCCTTTTTTCTCCTGCTCGTGCTTGTTTCTCTCCTCCTCATTCTCCTCCTCTTCATTCTTCTCTTCATCTTCTTCCTCCTTCTCCTCCTCCTCCTCCACCTAATTCTCCGTCTCCTCACCCTTTGTTTCATCTTCTTCCTCCTACTCCTATTCCCTTCATCTCCTCTTCTTCCTCCATTTTTTCTATTTCTCTTTCCCCTCCTCCTCTCCCTTTTCCTTAGCCTCCTCCTCTTCCTCCTCCTCCTAGTTCTCCATCTCCTAACCCCTTGTATCCTCTTCCTCCACATCCTACTCCTACTCCTTCCATCTCCTCTTCCTCCTCCTTTTTTTCTATTTCTTTTTCCCCTCCTCCTCCCCTTTTTCCTTTGCCTCTTCCTCCTTCTCATCCTCCTCTTTTCCTTCGCCTCCTCTTTCCCCTCCTCCTCCCACTTTTCCTTAGCCTCCTACTCCTCCTTCACCACCACCTCCTCCTCCTCATCCTCCTCTTCCTCCTCCTCCTCTCTTGCGGGGCTGAAGAAGAAGAAGACTCATGGTTTGCGCTCGGGCGGTTGCCGCACGCGAGCTCGGAACCTCTCCGACAACAGAACAATTTCTCAACTTTCCTGTCGAGGAAGTTGGGCAACTTATGCAATATTCTAAAATTGGCGTGCAAGTTGTGTCGCCAAAATGCTTCGCTGGCTTCCAAGTACACGCGAGGGTCGAAACAATAATTGGCGATTATTGCTGGAAGGGGCATCCCGATGATGGACGCTCCCACTTCGGTTGAGTTCTTCTTCTGTCGACTTCGCGTGCGTGCGTGCGTGTGTGTGTGTGTGTGTATGTATGTGTATTCACCTTGGTCTTTGGATCACGTGTTGGACTCGTGATCGACAGCTATTTCCCTCCCGGAAGAGAGCTCAGAGCTCGTATGACCGATCTATGGGTTATGCTATGACCTTTCACACACACACACACACACCCAACTCCCCGCCCACGAGAGTCAGAGTAACGACCCGAAGCACAGCGATACCGAAATAATTTCGGCCCTGTGTGTGTGTGTGTGTGTGTGTGTGTGTGTGTGTGTGTGTGTGTGTGTGTGTGTGTGTGTGTGTGTGTGTGTGAAGGTCTCAGACACTTTTGGTTGAAGAGACATCTTACAATAAGCGTCCTAAACTTGTCTTCTCGCTTCTCCCACACTTATGCATTGCTGTTCTTGAGCCTCGTGAGGTCGCTCCGACACTAAAACTAATCCACTAAGTTCCACTAGTTTTCGGTATGTGGCCCCTCTTATGTGACTTAGTGGCCCACTACGGGGTCCTTGGTCCACACTTTGAGGACCACAGCACAAGATGGAAATGTTGGTAAACCATAACAAATTCAAAATTGAACCGAAACAGTATCTGCGAGAGGCCTACAGTTTACGATTTTAGTATTTATGTTAACTGCCTCCAGATGATCTTAATCAACCGAAGGAGTCCTCTCCTCCCATCAAAGAAACGTTAAAGACGAAGAAATCAACCCGCAAATAGAATATTCCTCAATCGTTCTTCTAGAGAAGGTTCTCTGTCTACGTAACGAGAAGAACGCACAAACATCTGGAAGCTTCATTTGTACTTAAGTCTTGGTATCTCACGGCTGGACCCTAAATACTAAAGCAAAGAGTTCATATTTTCTTTGTACTAATGTACATATACCAAACTGCAACACAGACTAACGAAAATATCCTGAGGGTAGGATCTATGACTTGTAAAGGTAAGAAACGGGAAGACAGAAGGCACTGTATACTGGAAACCAAACGGACATCGAGTAAATCCAGGAACACTGGAATTGGACTTGAGCTGATTCACATTGAGGACGACGAAAGGAGAGAAGATGTATTATACTGAAGGAGAGTAAGGATACAGGCACAGGAGGAATATATCAAAAGGAATACAATAGAAGCGAGGAGGAGGATTTGGCAGAATGATGATGTGGATGATAGACATTGGAGTGATGATGGATGAGATGAGTTAAGAGTATATATAAACCACACACCAAGTGTTACGTGAATGAAAAGGTGGATTTCTGGAGTGATGTGGATGAGGTGGTAGGAAGTGTTCTTCGAGAAAGTGGCATGTAGAATAGAACCCCAAGTGGCATGTTGGACAAGAAAACAGGAACGATGTGGTGGTGATGAGGAAATATGGAATGAAAGGTGGATGTATGGAATGAAAGGTAGAAATATAGGATAGTGCGATTCTCACACGGAATGATTGGAAACTAATCTTAATACAAAAAAGAATAGTGATCAATTCCAACCTTTACTATCCTTTATTTCTAATATCCTCCTTAACTATTTCCTTGACCATCTGTGTGACGTCAACTACCCCGTCCAGTATTGCCCCTAATGATCAAAGCTGGGCGCGTTCCTCGGTGCGTTCCTAGGTGCGTTACTCGGTGCGTTCCACTTAAGTTTGGCCGCGATTAGCGCTCCCAAACTATTAAAGCTTAAGAGACAGGTTCATACCTAAATAAAAGTCCGGTAGGCCACATACTAGACAAAAGAAAATTTTTCGTAGGCCACATCCAAAAGGTAGGTCACATACTATACCGGCACTTATATTGCTTTAATAGTTTGGTAGCGCTAACCGCGGCTAAACGCAACGAGGAACGCACACAGGAACGCACCGAGGAATGTGCCCAGCTATGCTAATGACAGAAGAGCTTGTTAACGCTAAACCAGAGTGACGGCACATAGGCCCTGTTCACACTAGCTTTTTGAACCGCGCGGTCACCGTAGCGGTACTGAATAGTCAAAGAAAAACTGCGCGGTGGTATGTGGACGCATCCATTGACTTATATTGTAAATGAACCGCCGCGGTTGAAAACGCTAGTGTGAACAGGGCCTATATGATGTTTGAAGAAGAGACGCGATAAGCGGGGCTCAGGTAGTCTGGGAACGTGAAGAGGAGACAGACAGACACACACACACACACACACACACACACACACACACACACACACACACACACACACACACACACACACACACACACACACACACACACAATTCCTGGCTGCCACTACGGCGGTCCGGGTTCGAATCCCGCCCAGGGCTGAAATAATTTCAATATCGCTGCGCTGCGAGTTGTTACTCCAACTCTCGTGGGCGGGTAGTTGTGTGTGTGTGTGCGTGTAAGGTCACAACATAACCCATAGATCGGTCGTATATGAACTCTGAGCTCGCTTCCAGGAGGGAAATAGCTGTCGGTCACGAATCCTACACGTGATTCATGACCATGGTGAATCATACACACACACACACACACACACACACACACACACACACACACACACAGCGCACCCCCACACACACACACACACACACACACACACACACACACACACACACACACACACACACACACACACACACACACTCAAAAAGGATAGTTATAGAAGAGATCTGAAGAAGAACAGTTTTCCACACAGAGTGGTGGACACTTGGAATAAACTGGACGAAACAATAGTGTGTGCAAAAACCATGAATACACGAAGTTACGAGCAAACTAGACACTGCGAGATACGAAGGCGAGATACGAAGGCGGGACACCACGAGCGTAGCTCCCCTTTCCGTAAGATACAACTAGGTAAACACACGCACACACACACACACACACACACACACACACACACACACACACACACACACACACACACCTCTGCCCACTCACTAATGAACTCGTTCGAGTGATTGATGGTTGTCTCTTTGAACTAGCATAGACTTGAAATTGCTTAACAACATTTGAAATTATACTAAAACCATAAACTTCACATACAGTCTCATACCAGCACTTACATTAGCATATAACCAATTCACATGAAATAATCTTCTTAAACCAATTAGATTTTAAGGATGAATGAACAGGAAGTCTGCTAAGTATTCATGAATACACGAATTATTCACACTGGCTACTACGTACAATTTCTATGCTAATGTTGTTTTCAAAATGAATGATGTCAGAGCATTGTGCAAACGTCTCTAATGGTTAATAAGTCCGCAATCCACTGAAGACATACACACACACACGCACACACACACTATATATATATATATATATATATATATATATACATATATATATATATATATATATGTATATATATATATATGTATATATATATATATATCAGAGTAATAGGTGGGGAAGGTTAAACGAAGGTGGGCTTTTAGAATACGTCCTAACGTTTCGGTCACTATGACCTTCTTCAGAGGACTCGCTATGTTACATCGTGATCACAAATTTTATACTTGCAGTGGGAGGAACTCGCCAAGCTTCGAGTGTCAGGTCTTTTCCAGAGCGTTGATTATTAGGAGACTAGCTGCTTTGGAAAGGCATATAAATCCTTCTCTATCGTTGTTGTTCATTTGGGTAATTATATGAGCAGCTTCCACCGTCTTTCTCATTTTCTTCTGTAGTCCCTTATGTAAGATCTCGACTTTGTCCCAATCAGGTAGGTTCCTGCACTGTTCTAAATATATATATATATATATATATATATATATATATATATATATATATATACATATATATATATATATATATATATATATATATACATATATATATATATATATATATATATATATATATATATATATATATATATACATCCATACCTTTGGTTATCTATAAGTCTATTTGGCTAATTGCAGTATTAAGAAAAATAGTTATGCTTCCATCTCTTTTGCTCCCTCATACCTAAGTTAAATCTTGTTTAATGTTTCAATTTGGTCTACTTACTTTCCTAGATTACTTCAGGAATTGACGCATCTATGGAGAAAACTGTTCCTCGATATTCTGAATAAAATCGCCTAATACTAACCAGAAAAAACATATAATTTATGTTATCGTATAATTTTTATGACCGTCGCGTGTAGGACTCGAACCTACCGCTCAGAGACCATAAGGCTAATGGGCTGCCCAGTGGCCTTATGGCCTCTGAGCGGTAGGTTCGAGTCCTACACGCGGTCATAAAAATGATCTGATTGATGACGCTGTCCAATAGAAAATTTCTCACTTATGTTATCGTGTTGAAACCGTTACCATGGCAACAGATGACGAGAATGTGGATGAAAGATTTCAAGGCGTTAAAGTCTCTGAATCTTTACGATTAGTTACTTTCAGGTTAGTGTAGCATTCACTGATAACGAGGTACTAATTAGATGCACCTCCCCTCCCCACGCCCCACTACCAATACACCTCGTCCGTATTGAAGTCTTCTACATCACTAGAACTCCCCAGCGTGCTAAGTGGAGCTACAGAGAAAAAGGGCAGTGAAGAGTATAATAAGGACTGAGCCTTTATGAGTACAACATTTCCCTTGTTAGACCTTGATCAAGTACATTTACGAACAAAGGCTCGACGGAAACTACCAATTACATACAAAGTGTAAACAAATTGTAAACAAATTCTTCTTCTCTAATAGTACACCTGTTCTGCAAAGTTAGCCTAACCTCAGCTCTGTCTCTTGTCTGTTTTTCATCATTGCCTCGCTGTACAGACACCCGCGGCCCCTAGGCTTCCGGCAACTGTTCTGGGGGAAGCTCTAGTGGCAGCTCATTGGGGTAGTGTTGGTCCTCTTCATCATCGTCTCATCCAACTTCTCTTACGGCTCGCAAGACTAAATCGAGTTTTGTTATGCTGCTCCTGCAAACTTCTCTATACGGTTCTCACCATCTTCTGTCTACTGTCCTACCTCTAGGGTCACCCATTGTGGAACGACGGAATCCAAGTAATACAGCACCAGGAAAACTGGGAATCTGAGAGAAGTGCGGGATTCGAACCTGCGACTAGGAGGCTGAGAGACCATCGCGCAGTCTAGTACCAAGAATAATTGGAAGTCTAGTTCAGACGGTTCTTGTGTTTGGTTATCGTGAGTTGTGACTTCTCGTTCCTTCCAAACAAGAAGTCAGGAAAGATGTATAGTCTTCTGTAGAGCCTATTTCCTCCGGTACGTTTTTCTCTTTCAGGGAAAGGAGGTTAAAAAAAAAAAAAAAAAAAAAAAAAAAAAAAAAAAAAAAAAAAAAAAAAAAAAAAAAAAAAAAAAAGAAGGAAAAGAAGAAAATAAAGAGGAAAAGAAGAAGAAAAGGAGAGAAAAAAGAAGCATAAGAAGAAGAAAAAGAAGAAGAAAAAAGAAGGAAAAGTAGAAGAAAAAAGATAAAAGAAAAAGAAGAAAAAGAGAGAGAGAGAAAAAAAAAGGAGAAGTAGTAGTAGTAGTAGTAGTAGTAGTAGAAGAAGGTTTCGTGAGAGAGGCGTTTCTATCCTAAATCAAAACATAATCATAGCTCACTTCTCCAAAGAGTTAGTTTTTTATTTATTCTTTTTTTTGGATGCACAATTAGAAATTAGAATATTTTACTATCGTTTTACTGCAGTGTTTTACTAACGTGTTTTACTGCAAACACACCTGGTTTTGACAGTACATGTCTCTGTTTGTCTCTGTTCTTAGTCACTCGTCTAAATTGAATTCTATTCTTCATGAAGTCTCATTACTCATACACAGAATTCTACGGAATTCAGAATAGAGATTGTGAAAGAATATACATTTTGGTTCAATGGTTAACACAACTTTTGATCTTGGCGTATTACATCATTAAACTCGTATTCAAAAAGACTTTCAGACATTGTGGACATAACATGTAATAATTATTATTATTTTTCTTTTATTAGAATAGATTTTTTTTTGTGACCGGGAGGCGGGTGGGGGTGTGTGAGGGAGGAAACAACTATGCACGGGCATAGTTGTTATTATATATGTATGCAAGTATGCTTTTTCAAAGCATACTTGCGAAACTAGTCAGGAATAAACTCAGACTAAGACTCCTGTGTTTCCTACTTCAATTACGTCAACCTGTCAGAATATCTCAACAATTATCATATATACATATGTCAAACATTTTCATCTATAAAATCGTGTAAATAAAAACAAAGAGTTTCATTGTCGACAGGAGAACTTTTGGTTTGTATGGAGGTGGATCCTCTTCAGCAAAAAAAAAAAAAAAAAAAAAAAAAAATGCTGGGTGTGTACTGCATCACACCCAACTCCTTCCGTTCCAGATGGTCCCTTTTCCTTTTCGTCTACCCTCCGCTGTCCTATTTCTCTCATCCTCACGGCCCTCGTCCCGCTAGCCAAGGAGTAAATACCCTATCTGGATTCACTCTCCATTTTTTTTCTTTGCTAGCTAAGGAGTAATTACCCTATCTCTATTCACTCTCTCTTTCTCTCTCTCTATCTCTCTCTCTCTCTTTTCTTTTTCTTTGCTAGGCAAGGAGTAAATACCCTATCTAGATTCCCTCTCCTTTTTTTTTTTTTTACTTTGCTAGTCAAGAAGTAAATACCTTATCTCGATTCTCTCTCTCTCTCTCTTTTTTTTTTTTTTTTTTTTAATTTGCTTCCAAATTACCTCCTTCAGACCCATGGCCCCCCTATCCCCTCTCACGAAGGATCTAAGTGATCCTATATAGTCGCTGGCACTACTACAGGATTAAACGAAACTTCTTCCTTCTGTACGTCAGGGCTATTTGGACGCCCAAGAAGGAAAGCGGGGCAATGGGGGAGGGAGGTGGGGACTAGGAGAGGACAAGGAAGACAAGGATTGAAGAAAAATGAGGAATGAAGAAAGAAGGAGGAGAGGGAAAGAGTGATAGAGGAAGAGGGAGGGTTGGAGGAGTGAGTGAATGAGTGAGTGAGTGGTGGGGAATAAGAGAGGACAAGGAACACAAAAATTGAAGAAAAATGAGGAATGAAGAAGAGGAGGAGAGGGAAAGAGTGATAGAGGAAGAGGGAGGGTTGGAGGAGTGAGTGAATGAGTGAGTGAGTGAGTGGTGGGGAATAGGAGAGGACAAGGAAGACAAGGATTGAAGAAAAATGAGGAATGAAGGAAGAAGGAGGAGGAGAGGGAAAGAGTGATAGAGGAAGAGGGAGGGTTGGATGAATGAGTGAGTGAATGAGTGAATGAGTCAGTGAGTAAGAGAGGACAAGAAAGTGTGACAAGGATTGAAGAAAAATGAGGAATGAAGGAGGAAGGAGGAGGAGAGGGAAAGAGTGATAGAGGAAGAGGAAGGGTTGGAGGAGTGAGTGAGTGAGTGAGTGGAGTGGTTGAGTGGTGGGGAGCAAGAGAGGACAAGAAAGTGTGACAAGGATTGAAGAAAAAGGAGGAATGAAGGAGGAAGGAGGAGGAGAAGGAAAGAGTGATAGAGGAAGAGGGAGGGTTGGAGGAGTGAGTGAAAGAGTGAATGGGTGAGTGAGTTTGTGAGTAAATGAGGACATATATGGTACAAAGGTCTTGAAAGACTTTACATCTGAAATCTTTATAGACAAATTCATTGTTAACAGGAAACTCCTTTGTGTATAAAAAGGACAGATACAGAAGAAAGAACAAGATGAAAAAGTAAACAAATACAGAAATAATTAACAAAGATTAACGAAATGAATAATTGGCAGGTTTTGCAGTATATCAGTTGAATTTTTGTTCTTTCCTATGGCCAACAGTGAGTGCTAATTGCTTTTACAGTCTCCGAAACTCACAGGAGATAGCTGAATATTTCGGCCACAGTTGCGCGCCTCCTAGCGAGCGTACGCTGTTCACCAGACCACTGTTCAACTGAATCTTAAAACTCTGAAATGTATTGAATGTCGTTGATTTTCGAGAAGTTTACTCCTGTCAAGGTAATTGTTTTATGACTTTCAACCTTATAGAATATTTTAGATTTCTTAATTTGGAGAAAATGATACTTTTGAAAAAGTTCTTCAAATATTTCAAGGTCAGAGTTTCATGACTTTTAAATTTATAAAATATTTCAAGTTCTTTAATTTAGAGAGAATGACACTTTTGAAACTGTTCCTCAAGAGTATTTCTTATTGATCTTTCGAAATCCTCTTTACCCAAGACTTCTCTTTTCTCACTGCCAGTTTGTTTAACTTTATCTTCTTTTATCAATATTTTTCTTTTTCCCTTTCAATCTTCGAAAGAATTCTTAACTGGGACTGGATTCTTGCGTTTTTTAAACTTGTGTTTCATTTCTATAAAACTTTTTTTCCTATGTCATTTTTGAGAACCTCAAGTTTAATCTTTGAAGAACGTTTGGTTTCCCTGAGAGTCCGAAGACTTCCGTTGCCAAATATTTTGATTTTTCTTTTCGAAGTCAACGAAGAGCGTCTTCAGAGTTGCTGGAATCGTCAGGTAGGACAGAAGTCTTATCCAAACAAGTTGAAGACTTTGGATATTTCTTCGACTTCCATCTCAAAGGTACGTAACTAGATCAACTAACTGCTTCCTAGTGCTTCTCTGGCTGGAAACCCGCGGCCCCACGGCAACCGACAACACTCCTCGCGTCTTCCTGAATATCTCATACCCTAAATGTTAGACTCTTGCATGAATGTGGGGCTGCTTCTGTGTCAATTACCAGTGGGAAACGAAAGGAGTTGTCACCGGTTGTCGGCGCTCCATATGTAAAAATGTGCTGGAAAAAGAGTGAAGGAAGACTGCCTGATAACTTGGATCCAGTTGGGAACCGAGTTCCAGACCCTCGGACCTAATGGTCAGTTATATAAACAAAAGAACTGTTTTCTTCGTTCTTGTACTCAACCTTAAGACTACCTGTAGCAACTTGATCCAATACTTTTAACAAATTTTGCAACTTGGGGTGTTAGTAAGCCAAAAATATATACATATATAGATATATACATACATATACCAAAGGCTTTTTCCCCCTTACACGGGGGGTAGTCAAAAAACAAAGGCATAGAAACCACTCCCACCCATTCCATCCCCTACATACTCCACTCCCCTCTACCCTCTTCCCCCCCCTCTTATCTTGGCACTGACGGGTCATCCCTGCATCTTGTCCACTGCCCTGGGTCAGAAGCAGTGTCGTAAGACACAGCACATCCACAGCAAGGCCGTTTCATTAAATCGGAGACCACCCTTCTCCGTCCCCTTATGCAGAAAAGGAGAAGACGGAGAAAAATCCCTTCGGGCTGCGTCATATATATATACATATGTACTAGACCGCTTAGATCTGACTACAGGGGATGGTAGGGTCGGAAACGTTTTGGAAACACTACCCTAGACAAACGACTGTATTTAGCTAAATTGATGCAACTAAAGTAAAATGGCTACAAGATACAGAGTAGTTTCCTAACAACCCTGGTAGATAATCTAGCTAGATCTGTGGCAACACGCCACTACTATAGTGTCCGCTTAACGCGCATAGCATTTTTGTCACAAAAATGCTATGCACGTTAAGGGGGGACTATAGTAGTGGCGTGTTGCCGCAGATTCCTTTCCTTCCTTGACCTATTCCATATGCTTTACTCGAACTTTTCTCATTCCAACTTCCTCCCCAGGACTGTAAATCACGAACTTAGAAATTTTGGCGAAACAGGATGGAATGACATATCTGGTTAATTTTGCGAAGAATTCGCGGTAATAAAGAACCGCAAAAGACTACAGATATATCATTCTTCTCGATAGTGTTAGAGGAAACAAGGCGCATCCAATTCTCCTTCTCTGATTTATCACGTCTTTTCGTTTGTACTCTTCTTCTTTTATGTTCAAAGTCACCTTATAATGTGTATGAACACTTGTGATAATGTTTTTAAGGAAGTTATTGAACGTGACGCTTTGCATTTAAGCATTTAGGCAATATCTAATGTATTGAGAAAAGCGTGTATGCATTGTTTGTATGTGTGTGCGCATGTATACCTTAATGCATGCGTGTGTGTGTGTGTGTGTGTGTGTGTGTGTGTGTGTGTGTGTGTGTGTGATTCATCATGATCTTGGATCACGTGTTGGATTCGCGATCGACAGCTATTTCCCTCACGGAAGGGAGCTCAGAGTTCATATATGACCAATCTATGGGTAACGTTGTGACCTTACACACACACCCAACTCCCCGTCCACGAGAGTTGGAGTATCGACTCGCAGTGCAGCAATACTGAAATTATTTCAGCCTTGGGCGGGATTCAAACCCGGATCACCGTAGTGGCGGCCGGAAACTCTAACCACTACGTGTGTGTGTGTGTGTGTGTGTGTGTGTGTGTGTGTGTGTGTGTGTGTGTGTGTGTGTGTGTGTGTGTGTGTGTGTGTGTGTGTGTGTGTGTGTGTGTGTGTGTGTGTGTGTGTGTGTGTGTGTGTGTGTGTGTGTGTGTGTGTGTGTGTGTGTGTGTGTGTGTGTGTGGTCAAGATCTTGGCTACACAGAAAGTATAAAATCACTAATAGGCGTCTAACAAACTAATTTCCGCTGTCTCTAAATAATTTCCCCATGGTTTAACTGGTTTCCCATTCTTTGTTGTTGTCTACTAATTCATATACCTTCTTCAGATCTACAAAACGCAGGTACACGTACAAAACCTTATCCCCTCAAGTATATAACCAACTCCACATAGTCTAACTGCTCTCCTATACTTTCTTCCTATATCCTTTATCATAAACTTTCTTCAGATCTACGAAACGCATTTATTAACAACACTTTTTCTCACATGTCCTCTGAGTTGTCTAAGAGGATACATATGATCAACAAAACACTCTTCTTTACAGAAACTACAATCTCCCTCTCTTCTCCTCTTATCTTTTTGGTTTCCTTCATTATCCTCAGTCTTATGAAAACTAACCCACATAAAGGAGGAAATTGAAAACAGATAGATCAGATAGATAAATGGATGGATAGTGGTAGATGGAAATGGGGCTAAAAAGGTGTGTATATAATATATATACATATATATATATATATATACATATATATATATATATATACATATATATATATATATATATATATATATATATATATATATATATATATATAATGTGGGTAGATAGACAATAGACAGATATAA
>NC_134820.1:27252823-27272823 GCF_046742065.1 Oratosquilla oratoria | reverse complement strand
TCCTTTTTTCTTCCTTATTTTTCTCCCCTATTGAACTGAATAACACACACACACACACACACACACACACACACACACACACACACACACACACACACACTTTATTTCTATCTCTTTCTGTCTATCTCTTTCTTCCCCCCCCTCTCTCTATAAGTCTCTGCTGTCTGTCAGTATGCTAGGTGTGTTCCGAATCGCTGTTCCAAGGAAATCTGTCCTGGCGAGGTCGCCAAGTCCAACAATCGCCTTATTTGGAAAAGACTTACGTCGATCGACATGGGTTCTTCAAGTCTCCTTCCTTTCTGCATTTATTCTTTTTCTTCTCATGTTTTATTTTGCTCATGTATCTACGAGAACTGTAGAGAGAACTAAATTGTTTTGGAGGTAAAGAGGTTCCTAGAAAAATAAAGATAAAGATAAAATCTACAAACGTGGTAGAAATGATTTCCCGACGTTTATATAGTTTTTACATGCAGACCCCTCAAGTGTAAAAGGTCCTTAGGAAAAACAAAACAAAACAAAAACAAATACAAAATAAATAAAATCAATAAATCAATAAATGAGTATACAAACAAAAGAAAAAAGTACATATCGTGTCGCAGTTTTGTTGTAGCTTATTTTGTTTTAGATTTATTACTCCTTGTGGAGGGTATAAATTATTATTTCTTGTATTTGTGAAGACTAAATCTAACAGCTCCTAGACAGAAGCGACAATTTTCCTCATCATACGTGGTTATCATCATCATCTTAATATTCATTTCATTACCTATTGTATCGCAATTATACTTTCATATATTATGTCATGTTGCAATGGTGACATATAACATTCCTTGTGTGTTGTACATACGTATTTGTAATATTGTTTATTTATTATTGTATATTTAATGTATTATTGTGAGAAACAAGTGTTCAACTCATGTCAGCCGCTTGTGGTGTAGATACGAAAAACCGGATATGGTAGGCCTCGCACCGGCCCGTACATCCGAATATCATCTGAATATCATCTGAATATCATCTGACGTCATATTTTTCTGGTGTTTGATCAAACATTTTGGTGTTTTATGATTTTTTGTTTTATTTGACCAAATGACAAGAATCTTGTCATCGGAGTTTAAAGGGTTAAGCGTGTATGTTTTTCCCGCCAATTCTGAGGGTGGTGGTGTCGGAATCAGTCTTGCTTCCGCTTACGGAACGTACGCACGCTTATTCTGTAGTGCTAAATCATATATATATATATATATATATATATATATTATATATATATATATATATATATATATATAGAGAGAGAGAGAGAGAGACATTGGGACAAATTATGGGAAAGATGGAGGGGGAAACACGGGTCTGTATCTGAATATCGAGTTTATTCCTTACCGGTTTCGCTTACACTCCTCTGAAGAAGCTATTGTAAGCGAAACTGGTCAGGAATAAACTCGATATTCAGATAAAGACCCGTGTTTCCCCCTCCACCTTTCCCATATATATATATATATATATATATATATATATATATATATATATATATATATATGTATATATATATATATATGTATATATATATTGGTTTCGATTTTGTATCATTTAGCCACCCCAATACAATGTGCTTCTCTCTCCTTGTGGAAGGTAAATTCTACTATCTTCACTGTTGCGAGAACACATCTGAAGTGTTCTTAGGATAAAAGAAGGGTCCGTTTTCTTCACCGCGCGTGATTTGTATTAGTATGTTACTACAGTTGGTGAAGGTACTCGTCAGTGAGAGAATGGATAGGATTAAGTAAACTCCAATTCTCTCGGGACTTGTTTATTGGAATTAAAATGCGTGGTATAGGCGATTTCAGCCGATGTCTTGGCTGTCGAACATAATTCTTTATGCAAGAAGGGCATAATACATATATGGGAGCACCGAAAATAATTTTGTTTGCAGATTACAATTCTGACGTTACAGAATAATACTACTAACATTTATAGATATTTACATATTGATATTTGGAACATAAAAGTGTTAATCAAGATATATTTCCATAATATAAGTTCCAACGGGGTGACAATTATTAATACAGAAATTAATTATGGTGCGCGTATTTCTACAGAAAACGATTTCTTGAAGGGGTGACCTTGCTACAGAGTATTGATGATCTCGTTCGGTGAGTCTAGAGTGGTGAGGTTTCCAAGTGGAACATAAAAGTATTAATCAAGATATGTTTCCATAATATAAGTTCCAACGGGGTGACAATTATTAATACAGAGATTAATTATGGTGCGCGTATTTCTACAGAAAACGATTTCTTGAAGGGGTGACCTTGCTACAGAGTGTTGATGATCTCGTACGGTGAGTCTTGAGTGGTGAGGTTTCCGAGTGGAGGGGAGTGGACTAGCTAAGACAGACCACCCGATCGCACGGGATCGGTAGTTGTAGAAGGGGAAGAGATGTGTGTATGAAAATGAAAAGATAGTTGTGTATAAAAGAGGGGTACTGCCACCGGGCGATTCTTAGGGGTATTTATTTCGTGGTGTCGTGGTTTGGAGGTGTGGGCAGGAGACTTGGGGTTTATTTCGTGTTCATATAAGGGCAGTTTCATTTGCTTCCCTAAGGTCTTGGTCGGAGCAATGGGGACTCAATGGACATTCCGGAGGACGTGGACCATCGTCTGTACTTCGCAGGAAACTTGGGGTTGGAGGTTGGGATTAATATGTGTAACCGTGAGGTTACGTAGGAATATCTATTCTTCTTATCCTCATCCAACAAAGTTAGAAAACGAGTAGGAGGCTTAGTCTTAGGGAAAGATAGAAAAATTGGAAATCATTTTTAGGGGGTCCGCGGGGTCCGCCGAAGACCAGAATCTCACAGACTTCGATGACATCGCGGGGTTTCCAATGACCAAATTCGAGTTCTTTTCGTCCCGAGCTCTTCACTCTTACCCATTTTCTCTTCTTCCTTTTCTTCTCTACGTCTTTACACGTCCCCTTCGTCTCTTCCCTATTCCTTTCACCCCCTCTTACCTTCATCACTTTCCTTTCTCTCTCCTCTTCAGACTTCTTACCCTGTCGCCTCTTCTCCTTTCTTTTCCCTTTGCCTTCTTCTCCATCGACTGCTTTCCTTCCTCTCCTCCCCCTCTTTCTCTTTCCTTATCTTGTTTAACCTTATGTTGTCCCTCTCTTTTTTCTCACTGATGTTTTTCTATCTCGGTCTCCAGTTCCTTTCTATGCTATCACTCAGATCTCCCAGACTAAGTAAAAAAAAAAAAAAGAAAAATAATAATAATAGTAATAATAAACAAAATAAATAAATACATAAACAAATACATGAATGAATACATAAATGAATAAATAAATAGATGAATAAATTGATAGATAAACAGAGAAACCAAATTAAGGTAAATCCACTCTGCCTCCATTTTGCTATCCTCCTTAAATTTCACCTGTCACACATCTATGATTCCATCTCTGGTGTGACGTCATCCCCAAGGATAGAAGCACTGGTTATTACCACCAGATTACTGAGTAATTCCTGCATGCCATATCATCTCTATATGTAGTACCCGTTCCCGTCTCTTCACCCTCGTTTTCCCCTCTTACATCCCCGTCCTCTTCCACTCTCCTCTCCTCTCCTTCCGTGTCCCCTCTCTTTCCCCTCACTCCATCCCTGGCATTCTCAGTCTTTTTTTTTTCTTCCTTCCCTCCTTCTTCTTTTCTCTCCCCGTTACCTCCTTTCCCCTTATTTAATCTCAAGCATTTGTATTTCAACTTGTACTTGAAAAAGCTGTAATAAGCGAAACGTCGTACAAATAAAGGCTCCGTCCTCATATGGTGTTTAACTCGTCATTCTCAGTCTTCTTATATTTTCTGTTTGTCTTTCTACTCTTCCTTTACGTTCCCTCCTCTTCCCCTTCCATGCATTCTCCTTTTTGCTTCTGCATCTTTTAAATGTTTCATTTCATTTCATATCATTTTCTTATTTTTTCTATTTTCACTCGTCCTTCTCCCTTTCCTCCTCGACCTGTCCTCCTCTTCTCCGATTTCTCATTTCTTTCACTTCCATCTCCTATTTCTTTGTGTTTCATATTATTTTCTTCTATTTCTATTTTCACTCGTCCTTCTCCCTTTCCTCCTCGACCTGTCCTCTTCTCCGAATTTCTCATTTCCTTCACTTTCATCTTCTATTTCTTTGTGTTTCATATCATTTTCTTATTTTTTCTATTTTCACTCGTCCTTCTCCCTTTCCTCCTCGACCTGTCCTCCTCTTCTCCGATTTCTCATTTCTTTCACTTCCATCTCCTATTTCTTTGTGTTTCATATTATTTTCCTCTATTTCTTTTTTCACTCGTCCTTCTCCCTTTCCTCCTCGACCTGTCCTCCTCGTCTCCGAATTCACATTTCCTTCATTTCCATCTTCTATTTCTTTGTGTTTCATATCATTTTCTTCTATTTCTATTTTCACTCGTCCTTCTCCCTTTCCTCCTCGACCTGTCCTCCTCTTCTCCGAATTCCTCATTTCCTTCACTTCATTCTATTTCTTTGAGTTTCATATTATTTTCTTCTATTTCTATTTTCACTCGTCCTTCCTAATCCTTTCTCTCTCCCTTCCATATCCTCTTTCCTTCTCTTCCGTTTTCTTTGCTTACCTTTCCAGTACTCTTTCGCCTTTGACTCCGTTTTCTTTCTCCTCACTTCCCTCCTTATCCCCTTATTTCACTTATTTGATCACCAGCCCCAAACATATGAGCAGTTATCATACCCACTCCCCCTCCCAGTCCCCCCTCTCCCCTCCCTCTCCTCCTCTCCCTCTCCCTCCCACCCAACGCAAAGTCTCCTAGCAAACGACCCCGGCCGTCTCCGTCCTCCATTCGTCTCTCCTTTATCTCCAAAGCTTTATCATTTCTCTTTGAACCCCGTTGCCTTATCTCCAAGGCTCCTACATTTCTCTTTGGACTTTGGTGTCTTATCTCTCGGCATCAACTACCCCGAGCATCTCCTACCATCATCAACGTGAGAAGCTTTATCTCCTTTTATCTCTGGTAGTATGTAGCATCGTCTTGTTATCTCCAAGGGCCAATTCCCCCATATTTTTTTTTTAGATTTATCTACATTACAGGAAGCTCACTGGCTCAGCGGGTCAGGGGCGTCGTTACTCGCAGCGAAGGTCGAGGTGAGGGCGGTTCGAATCCTGCCACCGGTGAAGTTGAACTAAGGGCATGGTTTATTTAATTCCACGCTACAAAGCCCTCTGTGAGGGGCACCGCCCTAGCCTCCCGATAAGGGGGAGGGGAGTGTGTGACGTTAAACCATATCATCATATCATCTACATTACGTTCTTCTCAATTATTTTAGTTTGAATCGTCGCGTTCTTCGACATAAAGATTCAGATGTACACACACTCCCGGGCACAGCGAAGACGAATTCTGTCAAACCAAATGATATTAATTCTCTCTAACTCCTCCACCTCTGCCTCTCTCCCTTTATATATGTATGTATATATATGGATATATGTGTATGTATATACACAATGCATATATGCATATATATATATATATATATATATATATATATATATATATATATATATATATATATATATGTATATATATGAGAGAAATTCGCTAGTGACAGCGATATTAACCTGATAATTTTTATGACAGTCGAATGCAGGATTCGAACCCACTGCTTTCGGCCACCCGAGTGGGTAAAGGTATTGTGAAGGTAATCTTACGGGTAGCTGACAGCAGTAGGTTCGAATCCTGCATGTGACTGTCATAAAAATCATATATATATATATATATATATATATGTAAAATGTATAGATACATATATGTACTTATGTACATATATACATGTACTACCACGCCAAAAATGACAAATATAAGTAAAAATCTACCAATTTAAGACCACAAATTATCAACTGAAAGAAACTCGTCATATATTATTACACAGCCAAGCTACACCCGTTACCAATCTGTGCAAAATAAAATTAACATAATTTTCCTTTAAGTATGTTGTAAATAGGATTCATCTATCGACGAAATCGAGAACAATACAAAAACCTTTGTTTACTTGACTTTATCGGAACAAGGTCCATAATGCAAAAAAGTATTAGAATAAAATTAAAATACTGTTTACCAAAAATTGATCAGAAACAGGTACTAGGACATTGTCGACAAACTTATGAATCTATCTGTACTATAGAAAGGCTATCTCTTCGTTATCGTAAAGGTCACACACCACCTGAAGTGAATAGTCTGGTCACAGCTTGAATAAATCGATTTATGGCACCATATGGTGCCACATGGGGTTATAGAAAACGTGACGCGTGGTGGCAACGTGTCGAATTCCACCAGATGTAGCAACTTTCTGAAACAATTTTCAGAAAGAAGTTCTTGATATGGCGAAAAGTAACTTTCTCCTTCCCCGTCTTCCGAAAAGCAATGTCGTATCCCTGGCTACTTGAAAAAGGAGACATATATTTGATGCCAAGTTAGTCTATAAACACTCGTCAACAAAGAATATGGAAGGTCTGATGACAGCCCATGACAAGAATGCGTGTGTGAAAGAAGAATATGATACGAAAAAGTAGGAGAGAGTATAGAGAGAGTATAGAGAGTAGAGAGAGTATAGTGAGCGTATTGAAGAGAGAAGAAAAAGAGAATGTTATCGATTTTCTATTTTTAATTTTTAGAGTCATTCGTTTTTGTTTATATACATTTATTCATTCATTAATCTATTCACTCGTTCATTTATTCACTCATTCATTTGTTCATTTATCCATTTTTAATCATTTATGATAATCTATATCTAAAAAAAATTTACGTTTTATTTATTATGCGTCTGTGTATTTACATATCAATTGATTAATCTAATTATTTAGTCTCATTTCTTTTTCATACGTTTTGTCTCCACATCTATTTCCCTTTATAGGCCGAACGAAAACATCTGGATTTAGTGAGCGAAACTAAAGGGTATTGTTACTTAATTCATGGCTTTATCTGAAATAGACTAAACTCTCTTAACCAGGTCTGCCATAAATTGAATTAAAGATAACCCAAGGTTAGACAGCACCAAAAATGAAAAGAAAGGACTGACAAGTTAAATTGCTGTTCTTTACTAGCGCTTCTGTCCTTTCTTTGAGAAATCGCTCACCGCATAACAAGGGGGCTGGTAATTTTTTTTTTTTTTTTTTTTTTTTTTTTTTTTTCAGTGGACAAACTTGGTTAAGCTAAGCGGCTATAAGCACAAAAGAAATATGGGATATTTAGAGAATGGAAAAGAAAGGAAAGGAAAGAGGGTGAAACAAGAAGACAAAGACACAGAGACAAATATATATATATACATATATATATATATATATATGTATATATATATATATATATATATAATGCAAAAAGATCACAAAACCACGCGATTCATTAAATTGCTGATAGCCACAAAGGAAACTGGGAAAAATTATAATTCCCAAGCGCTTTCGTGATATTTCACCCCTTCAGATGTGAAATATCACGAAAGCGCTTCAAGAGAATTATAGTTTCTGTTCCGGTCTCCTTTGTGGTTAGCACCAATATATATATATATATATATATATATACATATATGTTCATACATACATACATACATACATATATATATATATATGTATACATATATATATATGATTTATGTTCCGGTGTCCTCAGTGTTGCGTTCCTCCAAGCGGAATTGAAGTTTAATGTAAAACTCTTGTGGAATTTACATCAAACTCGTGACCTCCATCGGTTGCTGGGGGATTCCACTACGCCCACGCATTCCAGGTCACCCCTTCGCATTCCAGGTCACCCCTTAAGAGATCCTCAACAGTCCTGACCTCCTTAATATCTCGTCTTATCTTCTTCTCTTGCTCACGAAACGAACAAGTAGGTTTTTAGAATTAAAATTTTTACTGGTTTTATCCTCAAAATAACTAGCTATTATTTGAGAACTCTCGGTGAGGTACTTTGGCTATTCTAATTCTCAAACTGTGTTAAATGTTCTTAAGATTTCAATATCCAAAAACTCCGGACTACAAATACGATAAGCTCTGAGGTACATACTGTAGATACTAACATAGACATCTTTGTCCTGTAATGATGAGAAGAATAAAAGGTAACACATGAAAAAACATTATTGGGTTTCCTATAACCATAGAATTTGAAAAACCTCATTTCTATAAAACGATACATAAAAAAAAGGTAAATTATTATTTTGTTCTATTTCCATAGTGAAATTGATATAGGGGACCAGTGCGTTAAGCTTAGGATAATTGACGGATCATCATTAACAGTCCAAATACATAAAATATCATCAATGTACCTAAACCATGTAACATTATGAGGGAGAATATTAGGTAATACATACATACATATATATGCCAAAGGTTTTTCCCCCTACGTTGGGGGTAGCCAAAAAGAAAAAGGCATAGAAACCACTCCCACCCATTCCACTTCCTATGTATTCCACTCCCCTCCACCCTCCTCCCTCCCTCTCATCTTGGGACCTCCTGGATGACGGGTCATCCCTGCATCCTGTCCACTGCCCTGGGTCAGAAGCAGTGTCGCTTAGTTAAAAAAAAAAAAAAAAAAAAAATTCATGTAAAGATGGATTAGAATTTGAGAAATCAGATTCACCATTACCATACCAAAATTCTGTAGATAATATTTATTATCAAACACAAAATATGCCTCTAAAATACATACTTTAATTAAATAAATTATAGTGATGACAGGCAGTGGTAAATTATATTTCTTCAATTCTTCTTCAAGATACAACATATCATAAACTGGTATACGAGTATGGAAGAAACATTATAACTAATTAAAATAAAATAGTGATTAATTCTAAGGTTGTTAAGTGTGCGAACTAAATCTACATTGTCTTTCAATATACAACAAATTATAAATTGATACACAAGGAAGAAGCATCATAACTAATTAGAATAAAATAGTGATTAATTTCAAGATTGTTAAGTTTGTGAGCTAAATCTACATTGTCTTTCATGTGGTTGTTAGAAATATTCCCGAAAAATGTATCATTCTCGTGTTCAGCTTCGAACTCTTTGTTTTCTTCCTCACTGGTGTCAAATATTTTTTGCATGTATCTTCGGTGTAGTTGATCCTGTTGCTTCAACTCGGAAAACATTTCCGTTCTTTTCGTCATAAAGGGATGGTATTGTGCAGCTGTTGCTGTTTTCCGTTAGTTTTTTTTTATCCTTTTTTCAAAATACCCGTGGGTCTTTGGAGCTGCCTGTCGCTTCCTTCAGCATTCTTTCCCCTTTCTATTCCATGTAGGCGTTTTAGTCTGCGTGTCGTTCTACAGTTTTCTGTATCGAGTTCTTGGTTTCGATGTCCATCCGGTGAATTGAACAAAGGATTACAAAGGCGGAGCATGCCGACAGGAGACCTTTTGGTCCATATCTAGGTCGGATGTAGGCGTTTTGGTCTGCGTGTCGTTCTGCAGTTTTCTGTATCGAGTTCCTCGTTTCGATGTCCATCCGGTGAACTGAACAAAGGATTACAAAGGCGGAGCATGCCGACAGGAGACCTTTTGGTCCATATCTAGGTCGGATGCGAAAAAATCATAATAATGAAATAATAAATAAAAACTATAATAATGTAAATAACAAATAAAATACATAAATAAATGCATAGGCATAGTTAAATAATAAACAAACAGGTAAATAGTAAATTATAATAAATTGACATATATTTGATACTAAATGAAAATCAAACAGACAAATGATAACAAAACAAAAACAAATATAGAATAAATTATAATCGTTACAGCATCTTGCTTAGGTGTTTATCTAAATGATTCTTAATGCTTCGAACAAGCTGCTTTATATTATCACACTCAGTTTTTAGAAGACAAAGTGCGTATATACTGTGAGGGTTTGGATTGTTCTGTGGTAGGTAGATGGAATACTGTGGTCCACTTCTTACTGTATATCATTGTATTATTCTTCAATTGTTTCGTGTATTTTGAATGGTGTTTGTTGTCGAGATCTGGTCCTTGCTTCCGCTTAAGATTATTACATACATATATTAAAAAAAGTTATTTATATATATATATATATAATATATATATAATTTCTATACGTGCTAGTGGAGGTTCGAGTCCTTAGCTGTACCACGTATCAATTTCTGCATGTATGCCTCCTCGAGTTTCTCGATGTTGATGGCTTAGAATCAAAGTAAACTGTGGTTGATAAATGTGTGTGTATATATATATATATATATATATATATATATATATATATATATGTATATAATATGTATACACACACACATGGACACAACCTTTCAGGCATCTGAAACTATTCTCTTAGGGGAGTGGCTTGATACAAGCCTATGATATATATCTTATATAATTCCGCTTACCGAAGCGAACTCCATCAGCTGAATAATATATCATAGTGTCAGACTAAACGAATTATACAAAACAGAATTGGATTCGAAATATTCATCAAAAAACTTCTTCAATCATTTTACCTCCAACCAAAGTTGTATAAACCTTTGCCTATAGTGCTTGGGTCAGATCGAGGAAGCGGCAGTGACCTGTACCCTCTGAGGGGATCAAACTCGGACCTTTAGAATTATTTTTATGATTACCCCAGAGTGTAGACATTTGCTGACATTCAGTTTCGTTAATAATGATTTGTGCTTCCGGGGTGTGAATATTCTCTTCGACTGTTATATCGCTGCCACGTGCAAATGTCTGACCCTAAAGGCATCAGCTGCCTCTCTCTTAATTCTTTATTCCTCTAGAGAAATCCTTAACCAGACATTGGTGCGTGAATTCTCCTTTTCCATCCTTCCCAACATTTCCACGGATAATAGTCAGTCTATACATTCAGCGACGCCGAAACTGAATAACGATTAAGAGTTCTTGCGCTCAGAGGCATCAGACTGAAGTATTATGAATTTTGAGAAAGGAAATGGAGATAAAAAGGAATAGAAATGTTTCAAAAGCGCAAATGGAGAGAAGATAGTCATATGCATATATGAGGGAAGGAGTAGGTGCCTGCATATTGTTTATGTATAGATGTAGGTTATATATATATATATATATATATATATATATATATATATATATATGTATATACATATATATATATATATATAGATACATATATATACATATATTTATATATATATATATATATATATATGTATATATATATATATATATATATATGGAAATAAACTCATCTGCTGGGATTCGAACCCTCACCTGAGCGACTCTCGTCTTACAAGATGAAGACCGTACCATCACGCCATCCTGACCCTTCAAAACGAAACGACTTAGTTCACGGCCCAGTCGTTCCGCCGAGGGCACCCGGGTGGAACATTATACTATGTACATGTGGACACACTTGCATAAAGGACCACACACACTTACATACATACATACACATACACACGCACACACACACAAGAACACATACACGAACTCACGAACACACATCCATACACACACAGATACACTCAGACATACATACATACACACACACACACACACACACACACACACACACACACACACACACACACACACACACGCACAACGTTTCAGACAACTAAACCTATTCTTACAGGTGATGGAGTTAATAGAAGCCTACAAGATTTTTGAATGACCTGATATCATTGAAATTGAAATAATTTTCAGAGTACGAGTAAACAGTACTCGTAACAAGACAAGAAACAAGGGAATCAAAATGTCAAGATGTAGGTTTAAGTATATTTACTATTTACCTGTTTGTTTATTATTTAACTCTATGCATGTATTTGTTTTATTCATTACTATTTATATTTAATATATTTATTTATTTATTTGTTTATTTATTTATCATTATTAATTTCCTTTTTTGCATCCTACCTAGTTATGGACCACGAGGTCGCCTGTCGGCATGCTCCGCCTTTGTAATCCTTTGTAATAGGAAGAAAAATTGCCAACAGTTTCATCAGTAAATTGAATAAACTCCCATCAGAGGTAATTCACTGATATACAGTCTGAAGTTCACTTAGATAAACATCTAAGACAAAATGTTGTATTACTGTTTTATATTTATTATTTTGTCATGTTATTTTTCATTTAACTTTTTTTTAATCCGTTCTTGTTATGGAATAAAAGTTCTGTTGTTGGAATGTTCTGTCACTCTAACTCGTTTTATCATATTGCAACACAAACATATACAGACACACATACACACATGTACACACACATGTACACATGCACGCGCCTGAAAATATGCACATAAAACCCCACTGCATATATAAATTCTTATCTCTGTCTCTATCAGTCTGTGCTTTGTCTGTACGGCTGTCTATTTGTCAGCCTCTCTGTTTAGACAATGAAGCAAATGTTTTTTTCTTCTATTTTTTCTTTGTTTTTGTTTTTTCTATATGAAGATTTTTGTTTCGAAAAACAAAACAAAACAAAACAAAGCAAACAATAAACAGAGATTAATGAATATATAGATAAATATATAGATAATATATAGGTAATAAATATATATATATATGTATATATATATATATATATATATATATATATGAAAATCTTTTTTGTGTGTCACTATAAATTTCGTGGTTGTTTTGATCGAGATTGGCGAATACTTCTCTATGAACGGTGGTGTCTTCTGTGTTATGTATATATATATATATATATATATATATATATATATATATATATATATATATATATATGTTGAGACATTCTGACAGGTTGACGTCCGCGGCGTAGGAAACACCGGAGTCTTAGTCTTGAGTTTATTCCTGACTAGTTTCGCATAAAAACAGCATACCTGCGAAACTAGTCAGGAATAAACTCAAGACTAAGACTCCTGTGTTTCCTACTCCGCTTACGTCATATATATATATATATATACATAAATACATATATATATATATATATATGAATATATACATATATACAGTATATATATATATATACATATATATATAAATATATACATATATAAATGTATATATATATAAATAATATATATATATATACATATATATATATATATATATATATATATATATATATATATAAAGTATGCACATAAGTTGGTGTCTTAAGAAAGTTATGTTATTTCTAAAATAAGTCTGATATTTGGAAAGGAACAAAAACAGAGAATTCCAACGAGGAGACTCGTAGCTGCCACCTGCCGCCTTGAGATTTTATTAAAATAATAGTCTTCAATAAACCTATTTCACTACATCGGACCGACTTATGAGTATTATTCTGGCTACCGAAGGGAGATTTTATTCAGCAGGGTTTGTGAAACTCACACAGTCCTCTGGGCCTTCAAGGGTTAGTCTCTGTCGAAGGAGGTGCTCTGAGGTTAACCTCGAAAGTCGTCCTCGATGTGATGGAAATTGTGCCAAAAGCTCCTGGTCAGGCGGAGCTGTTTTTTTTTTTTTTTTTTTTTTGACACGCGCGAGGAACCGAACAGAAACGAGGGACGGCCGGGGAAAGTTCTGCAAGAAATGCAAAGGACCTGAAGGAAGAGACGGCCGGCCAGGAAAGAAGGAGGGATGAAACGATACCAAATGACCAAGGAAACAACGATACGGAAGGCCGACCGGCTACCACAGGAAGAAAGGTATTGAGAAAAGAGCCGGTCGGCCGGGAAAGACGGAGCGATGAAAAAAAAAGTAATAACGATACGGAGGGCCGGCCGGCAAACAAGAACTATAGAAACTGAAAAATAGCCGGCCGGCCGGGAAAGAGAGAGAGAGAGAGAAAAAAAAAAAGTAACAATAGGGTAGGCCGGCCGGCTAACACAAGAAGAAGAAGAAAAAAAAAAAAAAAAGCCGGAAAAAAATAGAATAGATAAAATAAAAGAAAAGAAAAATAAATAGATAAAAGATAAATAAGAACGATACGGCCAGCAAACACAAGAAAGAAAAAAAAAAACATAAAAAGAACCGGCCGGAAAATAATACAGAAGGCCGGCCGGCAAACGAAAAAAGAAAAATGAAATAAAAATATAAAAAACAGCCGGCTGGCCGGGAAAAAGGGAATGACCAAAAATGCATAAAAAATAAACAACAATACGGAAAGCCGGTCGGCGAAAAAGAACAAAGAAACTAAACTTAAAAAAAAAAAAAAAAAAAAAAAAAAAAAAACGGCCGGCCGAGAAAGAGGAACACAGCAATGGTTTTTTCCATCAGTTGAATAAGTTCGATAACAAAGAGGGGAATAAAAGCTCGATATGGACCGAATAGCCAGGCAGCTGAGACAGTGTGCCATTACCTTTGACAGAATTCCACCATTTTGTTCCTTCCACTGGGAGGCTCCTTAACTCTCTTAATTTTTTCTACCATTCCCGGACCTCAGTGCCACCTGGGTGCCAGTGTGTATTCACCTCGGATCTGCTGCAGTTTCTGTCGAGACAGCCAGACACCACCCTACGGCAGTGAGCTCAGACCTCCTTATTAGCCGCTCTCTGGGTAGGTCTGTGTGCAACTTTGCATGTGTTTGCGCATATACAGACGTTGCAAAGCGCATGAAATAATAACACTTAGGAAAATTCTTTATATTCCGATAATAGTGATGTCCCAAGGAACTTTTCCACAAGAAAATGTTTCCAATCTTAATCTAACAATTTCTTTCTTGTAAAGGAAACTTTTTTTCATGTAACCAATGTAGGTGAGAGAAAATCTATTTCTAGGAAGTCTATTGATAATTCTACATAAAAAATATCAAATAAAACTGCTTTAATCACACGATTACTGATTTCTTTTACGTTTATTCAGTTTATCGTTGGCCTTTCAGATCAAAGGCTTTAACAAGGGCGATGCAAACAAGATCATCATATTAAAACAATAGGGCAGGACTCGCTGTGATGGTTATAAACTGGACAAATTTAGATTTAAGATATTCTGGCAAACCCTGAAGGAACCCCCGAGATTCTTGGGGATTCCTGAGGGAGAAACTTTCTTCTTCTTCTTCTTCTTCTTCTTCTTCTTCTTCTCTCTCTCTCTCTCTCTCTTTTTTTTTTTTTTTTTTTTTTTTTTTTTTTTTTTTTTTTTTTAAGGGCACCTCCGAGGAAGAAGGAAAACTAACAAAGAAGAAGATTATGCCCATTTGTTGTCAAGTGCTGATGTGTTGGATTTTTTTTTTTCAAGACTCTAGGTCATAAGTTACGATGTTGTTTACCTTGAGTTTAGTAAAGCGTTCGACAAGGTGCCCCACCAGAGAATACTAAATAAAATCAAAGCCTATGGCAAAGGAGGAAATATGTTAGATTGGATCAGAGCCTGGAACATTGACAGAAAACAGCGGGTCATCATAAATGGTGTAAAATCCAAATGGGGGAGTGTTTCTAGTGGAGTTCCCCAGGGCTCGGTTTTGGGGCCCTTATTTTTCATTATGTACATAAACGACTTGGACGATGGGATTTATAGTGGTTTTAGTAAGTTTGCGGACGACACTAAAATAAAACGCCTAATTAAGACGACGCAGAGATTCTGCAGGATAATCTTAAATTGTTCACATGGTCGGTGAAATTGCAAATGGACTTCAATATCTCAAAGTGCAACGTGTTAAATGTAGGACTACACAATCCCGAAAACAGATATAACTTAGATAACACGTTTTTAGAGAAAACCGAGTGCTAGAGAGACTTGGGAGTTCTAGTGATTCCGGACCTTAAATCCAGGAAACAGTGCATTAGCTCCAGGAATAAAGCTAAGAGAGCATTAGGTTTCATTGCTAGGACGGTTAGAAACAGAATTGCAGAGGGAATTATCAAACTTTATCTAACGTTAGTTAGACCCGTCCTTGACTATGCGGTACATTTTTTTTATCTCCGTCTATGGACATCAATTCACTAGAATCAGTACAGAGGAGAATGGCTAAAATGATACAAGGGATCAGAAATTTACCTTAAGAGAAGAGGCTTAGGCATCTCAACTTACACTCTCTGGAAAGTCGTAGAGTGCTAGGAGATCTAATAGAGGTGTTCAAGTGGATCAAAGGTTTTAACAAGAGTGACGCAAACAAGATCATCATTTTAAGACAACAGGGCAGGACTCGCAGTAATGGATTTAAACTGGACAAATTTAGGTTTAAGAAGGAAATAGGTAAGAATTGGCTTATTAATAGGTTGGTCAACGAATGGAATATACTTAGTATCCATGTAGCGAGCGCTGAAACTATCGGTTGTTTTAAGAAAAGGCTAGACAACTTTATCGATGGGGATGACAGGTGGTGATGGACATGGAACTGCCTAGTGTAGGCCATATGGTCTCTTGCAGTCTCCTTCATTCTTATGTCAGTGGAAAAAAACAAAACAAAAAACGGGCAGAATCCCACCAAGTCACCTCACGGATAGAATTTCCTCTCCTAACTTTCACATTAACTGTTCTGTACCAAATATGCTCAGTATATGATAATGCTCTAAGAACAGCGAAACGTTCTATGGTTGCATTTTATTTCGCCACCCTGATGAGCCGATATCTTTGGTAAGAAATCGTGATTCTATTAACAAGAAGTTGATTCAAGTCAAAAGTGCGGTCATATTCTATTGAGCATGTGTATCATTATCATATATATCTACACACACACACACACACACACACACACACAATTATATATATATATATACACTGCGTGCCAGAATTATATGCAAATATATTTTTATGTTCTAACTCCGATAGTTTTTTAATAAGAATTAGTGAAATTTGGCATGTTATATGGCAACACTAACACATGCGCAGATCTAAAATGTTAAGCTAATCTGCGCGATAGTAATCAAACGGCAGCCATTTTGGTGACTTGCAGCCTGTTTAAGCGTGCCAGCTTTATATGCAAGATGGGACGTAAAGGTGCTTTGAGTCAAGCTGAGAAGTCTAAAATTGTCCAAAGTATTCATAATAAGATATCTACATTAGAAATAGCCAAAGAATTGGACCGTGATCATCGTACAATTAATTTTTTTTTTACTAACCCTGAACTTTGCAACGGACGTTCTGACAAAGGGAAAATTCGTAAGAAAGCACCTGTGTTGCGTCAAGCCATGAGTAGAATCAAGAGAGAAGTTCGCCGTAACTCTTTTGAAACTAGCAAAAAAGATTTTGAAAACGCTGGTGTTCCTGATGTGCCCAAATCAACTCGATGCCGTATCCTGAGGACGGTTGCAAAATGTGGAAAGCCAGAGGTTCGCCCTCATTAAAGGATATCCACAAGAAAAAGAGGATAGAGTGGACAAGAAATCATATGAAGGTAAATTTTCAAACTGTTTTGTTCACCGATGAGTGTCGAGCGACCCTTGATGGACCCGATGGGTGGAGGAGAGGATGGTATCGTGATGAGGGTCCACGTCCCCACCGGATCAGGCGTCCCCACCGGATCAGGCGTCAAAAAGGAGGTGGTGGTGTGATGTTTTGGGCTACAATCATTAGTAATGAGCTGGTAGGACCATTTAGAGTCGCAGATGGAGTGAAAATGACCGCCAAACTCTACATTGACTTCATTAAGGAACACCTCGAACCCTGGCACAAGAAGAAGAATTTGTCATTCCGGAAAAAGATGGTATTCATGCATGATAATGCACCGTCTCATGCTGCAAGCATAACCACTGAATATTTGGAGAGTGTTTTTGCCAGACATGGGAAAATAATGCAATGGCCAGCCTGTTCTCCAGATTTAAATCCCATCGAAAATCTGTGGAGAATCTTGAAAAGGAAGATTTACTCCGGAGGAAGGCAGTACACCTCCAAGGATGACCTCTGGAATGCCGTTCTGAATGCTGCCAAGGAAATTTCATCAGATGAAATCGAAAGTTTGACATCTTCAATGGACCAAAGGCTTTTTTCTCTTGTTAATAAAAATGGCAATTACATACAATATTGATTGTACTATGAAACCATATTGAACATGTTTGCGCTGTATCATTCTTGTTCTCAGATTACATATTCCTAAAATAATCAATGGTTTAATTTTCCGTCACCACTTCACCATATTTGACACTTTAGCAATGATTTGCATATAAAGTTGGCACGCTTAAACAAGCTCCAAGTCACCAAAATGGCTGCCGTTTGATTACTATTGCGCATACTAGCTTAAAATTTTAGATCTGCGCATGTGTTAGTGTTGCCATATAACATGCCAAATTTCACTAATTTTTATTAAAAACTATCGGAGTTAGAACATAAAAATCGATTTGCATATAATTCTGGCACGCAGTGTATATATAATTTGCATATATACATATACATGTGCCTGTACATATATATACCTTGTACACATATGCATATACTCACACGAGTGTCATCTTTAAATAAGGTACAAGAAAAGTGTGCGAAATCCTAGCCCAGTCACTTTGTAAGAAACCAAATCTCGGAGCTCCAAGCCAGGTGGACATGAAGTGGTGACCCCGTTTCCTGGCCGGTGACGTGACCTTAATACGCCTGAGCTACCTAAAGTCACAATTGTATGGAGCACCTGTGAACACAGCGAATAATCTGCTGCGCCAAATTACGGCTGCGCGCCAACGCGAGCGACACTCAATGATTTGCCAATGTCAGTTATGTGTGAAATGTGGACGGGAGTCACCGATGCCATTTTGTGGGAATTTTCCACAAATTTGTGTCTGAGAAATTTGCTCACATGGGATGTTTTGTGAGCAAATTATATGTTGCAATGAACTTATTTGTGTATATAATAATTCCTTCTTTTTGTGGGAAAGAAAAATGTGGAAATCCAGATTTCCTTGTGGGGAATTTCGTGGTAAAAATATTACTCATTTGTGGGAACTGCCATAGATCACAGTGGCAACACTGATGAGGACGCGTGTAATCCTGTGTGTAATGTGCTGATACGTGTCTGTAATGACACGTGCGTACATCTGTATAGGACCTACCAATTTCCATTAAGTTAGACATTTTTTCAACTTGTGGTAAAACATCCTTGATAGCCACTGTGATTATTTCTGTAACTTGCTGTTATTATCCACATGTAACTCATTTATCTTCTGTGCGTAATGTATGTAATAGTGATATAAGGCCTTAGATTTAATCTGACTATATTAGTATATCTACATCAGATGGTGGATGATAAGGGTTAATTTTGTACTAAGTCACGATTTATTACATTGCTTGTCATGACAGGTAATTAATGTTTAAGTGTATTCATTAATTTGTTCAAGAACGTAATGTTTCACTGAATAATAAACAACAGAAACTAATCGTCCGTCACTGGTAGACTGTTTGTGGATTGAGTGACTGGGGGTGGGGGGGAGAGGAAGTGAGGGATGGTGTGTTGGTTTAGTTTATAAATTGCTTCGAATAGGACTTCTCACATATTTTCCTGTATCTTGTTAATGGTTAATTTTTGTGCATACACACACACATATCTATATTGATACACATACATACACACATGCACACATACAAACACACACACGGACTCACGAAAATACGCAGAAACACACAAGTACACACAGACACACACACACACAACTGGACAAAATGATAGTGTGTGCAAAAACAATACACGAATTTAAGAACAATTTAGATGCTGCGAGATATAGAGACGGGACACTACGAGCATAGCTCCCTTTCCCGTAAGATATGACTTGGTAAACACACACACACACACACACACACACACACACACACACACACACACACACACACACACACACACACACACACACACACACACACAAATACACACACGAGCGCGCGACTCGATAGCGCCGTTGGTAGAGTTCCCGGCTGCCACCACGGAGGTCCGGTTTCGAATCCCACCCATGCTTGAAATAATTTCAGTATCGCTGCGCTGATTCGTTACTCCAACTCTCGTGGGCGGGGAGTTGGGTGTGTATGTGTGCGTGTAAGGTCACAGCATTACCCATAGATCGGTCATATATAAGCTCCTAGCTCTTCCGGGAGGGAAATAGCTGTCGATCACGAGTCCAATGCGTTATCCAAGACGATGGCGAATCACACACACACACACACACACACACACACACACACACACACACA